>NW_016809038.1:8672-33040 GCF_001698545.2 Rhinopithecus bieti
TTCTTGTCTCCTCCATTCCCACTCCCCCTTCCAGGGCCCGTTCGACTGTCCTGAAGGTCGGGACAGAACTGTAGTTCCCGTAATCCACAGGTGTCATAGGAGAGACCCAGGGGGAGGAATTGAATCATGGGGGCAGTTACCTTTATGCTGTTCTCATGATTGTGAGTGAATTCTCATGAGATCTGATGGTTTTATAAGGGGTTTTTCACCCTTTTGCTCAGCACTTCTCTTTGCTGCCACCATGTGAAGAAGGACATGTTTGATTCCCCTTTCCACTGTGATTGTAAGTTTCTTGAGGCCTCTTCAGGCATGCTAAAGTGTGAGTCAATTAAACCTCTTTCCTTTATAAATTACCCAGTCTTAAGTATGTCTTTATTAGCAGCATAAGAATGGACTAATACAATTCTCTTTTGCTTTTCTGCCTTCTGCCATGTGGGAACAAGCAAGAAGGCCCACCAGATGCTAGTGCCATAATCATCACCTTCTCAGGCTCCAGAACTGTGAGACATACATTTCTGTTTTTTATAAATTACTCAGTACTTAAGTATTCTGTCATTGCAGCACCAAATGGAATGTTATTCTACACACATGTTTATTTGTATTTATTTTATTAATCCTGCTTCTTCTGCTTATTTTATATGAGCATCTATCAGTCATGATCTTCTTAAATATTTCTCCTTGGCCATTAATTATATGTTATCCTTTCATAATTCTTACTCGAGTTTGACTTTCTCATTCTCTTGTTTCTGTTTCTTAATCTCTCATATTTTACATTTATTTATCGTCTGATATATTTTGGATAATTTTTACATGTATGTTTTAGTTTGCTATTTTCCTCTTCAGCTGATAGTCTATTTTATACTTCCTGAGTTAAATTTGTGTGTGTGTACATGTGTGATATTTAGTATTCATTCAGAAAAATGTGTTAAACATATATAGTGGTAATATAAAGTGCATGTACCCCTACTTTGGTAACAAAATAGAATATTACCAATACCTAAGACTCCTTCTGTGTGTCTCTCTCAATCATACTTTCTTCCACTGGTAACCATTGCCCTGATATTTTGTTAACCACTTACATTAGCCAGCATTCTCCAGAGAAACATAACCAATAGGATATGTGTAGGGATAGCTAGATAGAGATACAGACAGATAAATAGACAGATAGATAGTCCTTTGTTCTATGTAAGCCTTCAACTTATTGGATGAGGCCCACCCACATTATGGAGGGCAATATACTTTACTCAAAATCCACTGATTTAAATGTTAATTTCATCTGAAAGACCCTCACCAAAACATCCAGAATAATGTTTGACCAAACATCTGGGCACTATGGCCCAGCCAAATTGACACATAAAATTAGCTATCACAATTCTACTCCTTATTAATCTGGCACACATATACATCTCTTTAAATTATCCTTAATCTCCAAATAAAGAAAATAAAAAAGCCATAATTCAATCTAACATGATACAACTGTCTTGAGTGCAAGCAAAAACACACTAACCCTCTCCTCAGAAGAGGATACAAAGTCCCTGGGTGGTGTTTACCCTTTTCCTTGGTATTCCATAAGGTAAATACTATGATATAAAGTTACCAATACTTAAATACTTAAATAAACTTATCTTAAATATAAAGTCAATACTTCTTATATTACATTGTAATGGGCTAAGAAAGGGAAGAAAACAAAGACATTTGCTATGTATACACACACACAAACATACTCGTAACAAAATAAGGAAGAAATACTCATGACAATTACAGTCCTTCTTTCATAACTGATCCTCTGAGCACAGTTGGTATTTATAACAAGCTTCTTTCACTACTCCTTTTGTATTGTCTTTGCCTTTAGCAAGCACCTAAGCTGGCATGGTTTTTTACCCAGTGAGGTAACCCAAACTTTCATTCTTGAAGAGTCTGGGTCATTAGTAGTCCTGTCTGAACTGAGATGTAGTTTTTTATTGACCTTAATCACAGAGTATGGTAAGAGGCACCTGAGGGATCTCTTTTTTGGACATGCTCTTCTCTATTTCCATTGTAGAATAGCAGTTCATTTTCATCTTGGTAGCCTGAATGAATCACCCCAGCCAGCACAGTAACTCTCTTCTCTGCCTGTTGATTTAGAGGCAGGAAGAGCCCAAAGTAGTTGTATTAGTATTAACTCCCAGTTCAATGAAATCGTTGTTGTGTGTCTTCCCTCTAGAACCCTCTAGAAGTAAGACTTATAGGCAAGCAGAGCACAAGGTCATGAGAACAGGAAGCAAACATTAGCTAGTGGGCCACCAGGAATTATAGTGAGTGGTGCTGCTTCTATTTCTGTTTCTTGATTCCTGGATCCAAGAATCCTGACTATAGGAGTAACAGCACCATATACTAGGTGCTGACTCAGAACCTCCTGGAGAAACTTGTCTCAGCCTTGCAAAGTGTTGCCACCTAGCTAGCAATGCAGCTGAGTCTTCAAAGGGCCATTCCATTGTTCCACCAGGCTAGCTGTTTTAGCATAGTGGGAAACACGGCTAAGTCCATGGAATTCCATAAGCATGGGCCAATTGATGCACTTTATTTGCTGTTAAGTGAGTTCCTTGATCAGAAGCAATACTGTGTAAAATACTGGGACAGTAGGTAAGGCATTCTGTAACTCCATGGATGATAGTTTTGGAAGAAACATTGTGTGCAGGAATTGTAAATTTATATGCAGAGTAAGTGTCTATTCCAGTAAGAACAAAACCATGCCTGAGTTTTCTCTTTCTCTGTCAACTGATGGTAGGAAACTTTCTATGAGGCTATAGGTACAAGTTGGGAGAGTCGAGGTAGGGTAGTAGGGGATCATGAGCATTTGAACCACTTCTTCATGTAACTTACTTATGCCTTCCAGGCCTGCTCAGGCCTGATTGTATCTATAATACTTCCATTTGATAATGGAGTACTGCTGTGCATGCCCAACTTTGTGGGTTGGTTGGTCAGATAACACCCATTCCACAATGAGCAGCTCAGGTTGCATGCTGACTTGGTGAGCTGTGGTTAAATATTCAGTTTCTGCTAAGACACAATAGCAGGCTAAGAGTTGTTTCTCAAAAGGAAAGTAGTTATCTGCAGAGGATGACAAGACTGCTCCAAAATCCCAAGGGCCTGCTCTTTGATTCACCTGTAGAGGTATGCCAAAGGCCACAAACAGCATCCCTGTTTGCCACTTAAACTTCAAGCACTATTGGATATGCTGGATCATATGGCCCAACTGGCAGAGCAGCTTACATGGATCTGCTGTAGAGTCTTCTCTTGTTCTGGGCCTCACTCAAAACTAGAAGTTTTTGAGTCATTCAGTAAATGGGAATGGAGTAGCACACCGAAATGAGGAATGTGTTGCCTCCAAAATCTCAAGAAGCCCACTAGGCATGGTACTGCCTTTTTTTGTTTGTTTGTTTGGTTGTTGTATTTGATCGTTCTTGCATTGCTATAGAGAAATACCTGACACTGGGTAATTTATAAAGAAAGGTTTAATTGACGCATAGTTCTGCAGGCTGCACAGGAAGCATGATACTGGCATCTGCTCTGCTTCTGGGGAGGCCTCAGGAAACTTAAAATCATGGCAGAAGGTAAAGGGGGAGCAAACATATCATATGACCAGCACAGGAGTACGACAGAGGCAAGAGTTGCTACTCACTTTTAAATGGTCACAAGAACTCACTATTGTGAGGACAGGGATGGTATGAAACCATTCATGAGACAGTGCATTCCTAAGCCAATTGCCTCCTATCAGGCCCCACCTCTAACATTGGGGATTACATTTCAACATGAAATTTGGGTAAGACAACCAAACCATATCACTTATAAAGGGGTCAAGGCAGCAATTTGTTCTTCACCTTGGAAGGGATACCTTGACATGGCTGACACCAGTGGTCTTCAGGAAATTTCACTGATAGAAGATCCCTCAATATTGATCAAATTTATTTTCCACCTTCTGATAGGCAAATGTCTTCCCAATAAGTCTAGAGTAGTTGCTAATTCTTACTCACTGGTTCAATCAGCATAATTTCATCAGGAAATAGACCAACATGATATCTTATGAAAGGGAAAGGTGATCAAGATCTCTACAAACTAAATTACGAATATAAGGCTAGAGAGTTGATATACCCTTAATGTGGGACAGTGGAGGTGTATTGGTGGCCTTGCCAGCTAAAAGCAAACTGCTTCTGATGGGCTTTATTTTATTTATTAAAGGGGATGGAGAATAAAGCATTTGCCTGATCATTAACTGTATGTCCAGTATATAGGGATGTATTAATTTGGTCAAGGAATAAAACCACCTCTGATGTAGTGGCTGCAATTGGAGCCACCACATTGTTAGACTTATGATAATCCACTGTCATTCTCCAAGATCAACCTGTCTTCAATACATGATAAATGGGAGAGTTGAATAGATTTCATCACTCCAACATATTTCAAGTTCTTGATAATGGCACTAATCTCTGCAATCCCTCCAGGAATGTGGTATCACTTTTGGCTTACTTTTTTAGGTAGAGGCAGTTCTCATGGCTTCTACTTGGCCTTTCCCATCATAATAGTACCACTCCATAAGTCAGCACTATTCACAATAACAAAAACATGAAGTCAACCTAAATTCCCATAAATAGTAGACTGGATAAATAAAATGTGGTATGCATACACTATGGAATGCTACAGAGCCATAAAAAAGAACAAGATTGTATCTTTGCAGCAGCATGGATGGAGCTGGAAGTCATTATCCTAAGCAAACCAAGGCAGGAACATAAAACCAAATGCCATATGTTCTCACTCATAAGTGGGAGCTAAACTTTGAGTACACATGAACACAAAGAAGGGAACAGCAGACATCAAGGACCTGCTGGAGGGTGGAGGGTGGGAAGAGGGTAAGGATTGAAAAAGTACCTATTTACTATTATGCTTATTACCTGAGTGATGAAATAATCTGTGCACCAAACCCCTATTACATGTAATTTACCTACATAACAAACTAGCACGTTTATCTCTGAACCTATAATAAAAAGTGGAATTTTCTTTTCTTTTTTCTTTTTCTTTTTTTTTCTTTTTTTGAGATGGAGTCTCACTGTCGTCCAGGCTATAGTGTGGTGACATGATCTGGCTCACTGCAACCTCCGCCTGCTTCAGCCTCCCTAGTAGGTGGGACTACAGGTGTGCGCCACCGTGCCCTGCTAATTTTTGTATTTTGAGTAGAGATGGGGTTTCTCCGTGTTGGCCAGGCTGGTCTTGAACTCCCGACCTCAAGTGATCTGCCCACCTTGGCCTCCCAAAGTACTGGGATTACAAAAAGTGGAATTTTCTAAATGAACAACAACAACTACAACAAATCAGAGATAGTGCTCAGCACATAGTAAGTGTTCAATAAAATGTTTACTGAGAAAATAATAATAAATTAAGATACTTTGAATGAAAATATTTGAGCTGAAATAACCATATAATTCCATTAGGAAAAATTAAAATTGATCTGATATTATGAACTTCTTCACCATCTATAGGGAAAGTAGTCTTTCAACGAAAAATATGGTCTACAGAGAAGAGCCAACCAAGAGGGTATTTTCTAATTTATTAACTATTAAATGTAGAAGATTGATGAAAATTTCATATAAATGATGAAAACCACATGACCACAATAAAAAGAAGCATTCTTGAAAAAAATACAAATGACATCTTAGTATTAATAGATAGCTAAAACATATATAGAGACAGCTAAAATGATTACTATAAATAAATATTGCCAAAACAATTATTCTGTTTATTATTTAATGTTCAGAAAATTTATATAAAGTTTTGTTTTGCTTCAATGCAATAGATATGTGTTTTTTTTTAGAAGCAATTTTATTTTTAAAACAACTTTTCGAATAGAACTATTTCATAGGTCTGCCAATGACATAAACCAATTGTCAGTCAAGAAATTTAAAAAAATTATCTAAGTTTAAAGTGTTCTGGTTAGGATGATAGATTATGTGGTTACTTTATTCGTATCATAAGTTGTTCTTTTTTTTTCTCTTTAGATGTTTGTGGCATCTTTTTTTGTTTCCTGTGTTTTGACTTGTTGCAGTGATGCTGATGTGTTGATGTGGGTGAGAATCTAATTTCTTTCATTATTCTAGAACTCATGGAGCCCCTTTTAATCTGGTAATTTATAATTCTCATTTTGGGGTAATATTGCTTGCAATATTTCATCTTTAATTCTTTCAACTGTTATGTTTTCTTTCTTTTTGTATTTCCTAATCCTTGATCTTAGACTTTCTGGGAGAGTCTTCTAACTTTCTTTTCTTTTCCATCTCTTTTGTTCTACTTTCAGAAAATTTGCTTGGCTTTATCTACCAACTCTTTTATTGAGAGTTTCATTTTACAATAATTAAAAAAAAACAGATTTCCACAAACTTTTTTCCCCGGTTGTCTGCATGTTTATTTTGTTTCTATAGAATCTATTCTTTTTATGAATCCAAATATAGCCTTCTTTCTCTGGGGATATTAATAATGGCTTTACTTATTAATACTCATTAATTTAAAGTTTTCTTCACCCTGTTTTCTTTTGGTAATGTTTTTGTGTGGATCTTTTGGTCTCTATTGACTGGTTATTTGTGATTAAGGGCTGGGGCCTTAAAAACTGATTGGAAGATCTCAGTGCATGAGTGAGGCTGGTCAAATTTGAATATCTCTATGGTGTTATCAGCATCTGTACGTTTTCCTTATGGGCGTATTAGATAATCCAAAGTAAAGGTCTGAAGTGTTTGGTCTGAGAGCCACAGCATTCAGCATTCAGTATTCATATGATCATTTCACTTTCCTTTTCTTGGTATTATTTCCCATACAGACTTTCAACTCTGACTGGCAAT
Organism: Rhinopithecus bieti; assembly: GCF_001698545.2. Classification (NCBI taxonomy): domain Eukaryota; kingdom Metazoa; phylum Chordata; class Mammalia; order Primates; family Cercopithecidae; genus Rhinopithecus; species Rhinopithecus bieti. The sequence goes on from NW_016809038.1 coordinate 15,533, forward strand.
TAACAGGCCCTAAAACCTTTTGATTTTACCCTTTCCAGGAAAAAGTCCTTTAAATTTATTGGACAGAGGTAATAGTTCTGAAGAACAAACTGGGAACGGGAAAGCAGAAGGAATCTAGTAGAAATCCAGCTGCTTCAGAAAAGCTTTTCTCCCTCTTTTCATGGAGTCACTTTTCCCTAAATTACAAGTCTAGAGTTATTGGGCGTTGGTAGCTCCAGAATCTTTGGAAGATTCTGTAGTGGAATGGATTTTGTTATTAGTTTTCTGCCAATTTTTATTCATCTTTTACAGGTCTCATAAGTCACTGACACTGGTCATCTGCTTTTCAGGTTTCAAAAACCTGTCACTGTTGTCTCCCCTGCTGCTCTCTTCATCTTTGTGGATTAAAAGGTTTTTTTTGGGCTTGTAATTTTGGCAGGATTTCTGGAGTGAGTAAATTCTGGGTATGTGTTGAATCTGCCATCATAATCTTTATAGATGTTCTACTACAGTCTTCTTTAAGTGTCTCTCACTTTTATGATGGTTTTTCTTTCTTTATGATTTACATTCTCTATTACTTTCTTCAATCATTTTAAACATACTGATTATATCATTTTATTCTTTTTTCAGATCATAGAATCGTCCAATCATTGAAATGAGACTTTATCTGTGTGAAACCATTTCTTTGTGTGGTCTGTAATTGTTTGGACTGTGAGCTTCTGTCATTATCCAACACATCCTCTCCCTGCCCTCACTCCTGTGGGAGTTGTTTGTCTTGTTCACGGCAGAAATTTTGTAGGGTAGTTTTGAATTTCCATCTGCATCTCACCCACTCAAGACAAGTTTTTTAATGTTAATTTCTTAGCTTGAGGATTCTTGTTCTCAACAAGCATGTAAATTCTGATTTCATATGTGCATCTTTTGGAGACATGGGTATCACTTTCTCATGGCAGCATTTTCTTTTTATTATTTCCATTCAGGGAACTTCTTTCTGTTTCCCTAGGCTAGTTGGGCTTGTTGCAATGAAAAGACCATTATTTCAGCCTCCTACTTAATATGCAGAGTAGCCAGTGCAGCCCCTACTTGGTAGGGACTCAACACGATGTTGATTTCTTCAGAAACAGGCACTGATGTGAAAGTTTATATGAAAGTAACTCAGTTAGTGTTTGCTGGAAAAATTGGGGTGTGAAGAAATGGGAGTGGAAAGAAAATTTGGCCAAGCAAGGGCATAATATCAAAGTTCTGGTAAGAAAACTTTGGTTCCGTTTTGAAGTGCAGATTTCAAGGTCACACTTAGATCCCTCCTCTATAGAGGGAGGGGAGTAGGGGTAGCTACAGATTAATCAGTAGTAAAAGGCTTCCCCCGGAGTGATATAAATACCCAGGAGATTCCCGCTTTACAACAGTTCTCAAAGGGAATCTAGCAGTCTGAGACCACCTTGCAAATTAGGAGATGCAGGTGCTGACTGTTGTAGGGGATGGTACACAGGGAGGGTGAGTGCAAGAGTTGGTAAAGAATCCAAAGAAATGTGGGTAGAACAATGGCATTACCTGTTGCCTCCTATCACCACTGACTGAAGCTATGTTCCGATTCTGAACCCATGTTCCGACTCTGAACCCTCACTATTGCTGCTGGCATGGGGGAGAATGTCCCCCTCTCTCTTTACAGCCTTTCTTTGAGAGAATTTGGGCATTGCCTTTCTTTTTTAAATTAAAAAATTACAACAAGGGTGGTGTTTTCCCCACTTTTATGAACATGAAATGTGGTCCACTTTAGCACATTCTGTCATAAGATCTGTGGTATGTACCACTTAAGCAGGAAAAATGACCACATTTCACTGTGTGTAAAATGATGATGTAGGTGGAGTAAAGACATAATTTGGATTCTCTAAAATTACATGCTAAGAAAGCCCTGCAAAGAATTGTGGAATAGAGTGATTTGGCCTTCAGGTAATGCATGTTTTCTCTCCAGGTTCACATAGTTGAAGGTTGATTTTAAATTAGGTGCTAGTTTTATAAAATTGCAAACTGGGAATTTTTATGAAAATGGACTTGCAACTTTACATTACATTTTATTAGAAACATTTTGAGGAACTAAAAAAGATGATTTACCATGTACAGTTTGCTCTAAAGAGTATCGTATACCTTCATAAGAGTAACAAGAATATGTCTTAGGTTACAGCAGGTTTACATTCTTTCCTATTATCTATTCTTTTACTTGCTAAAGTGTAGTAGTAATCTGAGAGACACAGGCTACATAGATAAGTAAAATAACACAGACATGAAATCCAGATTCTTATTATTATGTATGGGTCTTCTTTTCCAGGGTTTGATGTGATTTTTAAGGATGTGCAGGAAGAGACACACGCTGCATGTGTGTGTGTGCATGTGAATGCGTGTTATATTCATAAATACATTTGAATAAATTATATGGCCCTTTAGAAGTTTGTCTTGGGGCCGGGCGCGGTGGCTCACGTCTGTAATCCTTGCACTTTGGGAGCCTGAGGGGGGTGGATCATGAGGTCAGGAGTTCAAGACCAGCCTGACCAACATGGTGAAACCCTTCTCTACTAAAAATACAAAAATTAGCTGGGTGTGGTGGCACGTGCCTGTAATCCCAGCTACTCAGGAGGCTGAGGCAGGAGAATTGCTTGAACCCAGGAGGTGGAGGTTGCAGTGAGCTGAGATTACACCAGTGCACTCCACAGCCTGGGTGACAGAGTATGACTCCGTCTCAAAAAAAAAAAAAAAAAAAAAAAATTGGTGACACCTAGGGCTTAGAACAAAAGATTATTTTCTTCAGTAAGCATTTTTAAGCGTTTACCTTCTCCCCAAAAAGAATAACAAATGAAAACAGAAAAGCAAAAAACTAATACAATAAATGGATGAACATGTAATGAGTGTTAAACTCTAAAGTCGGACCTGAGAGGGCTTTTGCTTTGCACTTCTAGTTCTGGTACCTTCCTTGAGCTCCATAACTGTCTTAAGCTGCAGGCTTTTTGTCTTTAAAATGTATGTGTAATTCATATCCACTTGGGGGTATGGTGAGGACCAGATGGTATAACGGATGATGCCTACAACAGTGCCGACCTCCTCGTCAGAAGTCAATAATGGTAGTGACTATAATTATTATTGCATCTTTGGCATCAGACTAAAAATAATGTCCTACAGAATACATATTTCATAGCTACTTTAAATCCTTAACTTCACATTCACATAGTATTGTAACAACAAATTTGAATAATATATCCTATTTTCCTTTCCTTTCTCTCCCTCCCTCCCTTTTTTCCTTCCTTCCCTCCCTCTCCTTTCTCTCTTATAAGACTGTGTGTTGCACTCAGATTGAGTCATATTAAAATGCTCCTTCACTGCAGTCATATGTATTATTAAATCAGGAAATACAATCTTTCTAAAACTCCATTAGAAATTCATGGAAGCCTCTCCACGTTAAATATCAGTTTCAGCTTGACCTCTTTTAGAAAACACTGCATTGGTACTTTAAAGCAAAACTATTTCCTCGATTTTAACAAAAGCAAAGGCAAATTATTTTCTAATTCGAGACACCATGGCGCTCTGTGAATTTAGCCTATTATTTTGCTGTAAACCTAAGCTAAAGCACATACTTAGTTTGGCATCTTTAAGTGAATCATAAATATAAAGCAAGCAAGCCAACAAACACACAAACAAATATAACCAGAAGATTTGCATTACCAAGTAAAATTGCTAATTTTCTGATATAAACTGGGCTAACAACATTCTCTTCATATAAATCATGGACAAATTCTTCATGGGTTGAGTTATTACTCCTAATTAATTTTATTATGTAAAGGTTAACAACAGACAGGCCAGTGCTGTTCTATTGTTAAGCTTATAAAGTGTTTAAAATCATATTTCTAAAGAATACTTGAAAATCATCCACTAGCCCTTTTCCTTGCAGATGGACATTTGTTGATGACTTTATTGTGAAAAAGGATTCCTAGAATCTTATTTTTTTTTTTGGGATGATGAGGTGGAAGAAGGAGTCTCACTTTGTTCCTCAGGCTGGAGTGCGGTGGTATGATCACAAAAATGTGCCTTATAACAGCATTTTCCTAAATAAACCAAGTATTAACATTTCTCTACTTTTCTTAAACCCTGCAGACTTGAAAAAAAAAAAAAAAAAAAAAAAAAACTGATTAACAAGGGCAAACTGCCTTTTGGATCAGGCTATACTAAATAAGATGTAGACCTAGTCTTCTAAGAATTGGGAGAAGACATACCAGTGATATATGCAGTGTTTGAACACTTCTGCAATTTGTGATCTTATTGCAAAAGCACCCAGACTCTCAGTTGACTAGAGGTCAGTAAGCTTGAACTGTTGTTGATTGGGGATTGTTCTTGAGTCGACCTCTTTTGTCATATTTTCAGAAGCATTTAAACCAAAACAACTCCATCTTGAATAGGGGCTGGGTAAAATTAGGCTGAGACTTACTGGGTTGTATTCCCAGGAGGTTAGGCACATGCTACAGGTCATTCTAAGTCACAGGATAAGATAGGAGGTCAGCACAAGATGTTGCTGATAAAACAGGTTACAGTAAAGCAGCTGGCCAAAACCCACCAAAACCAAGATGGCAACAAGAGTAACCTCTAGTTGACCTCACTGCTCCTTATATGCTAATTATAACACATTAGCATGGTAGAAGACACTCCCACCAGCACCATGACAGTTCACAAATGCCATGGGAAGGTCAGGAAGTAAGTTATCCTATATGGTCTAAAAAGGGAAGGAACCCTGAGTTCTGGGAATTGCCCACCCTTTTCCCTGAAAACTCATGAATAATCCACCCCTTGTTTAGCACATAACCAAGAAATAACCGTAAAATGGGCAACCAGCAGCCCTTGGGGCTACTCTGTCTATGCAGTAGCCATTTTTTATTCCTTTACTTTCTTAATAAACTTGCTTTCACTTTACTCTGTGGACTCTCCCCAAATTCTTTCTTGCACAAGATCCAAGAACCCTCTCTTTCGGTTTAAATCGGGACCACTTTCTGGTAACAATATGGAGACATTGATCTCATGGGCTTTTGTGAAGATTAAATAAGATGATATATTTAAAGTTCCTACACAATGCTTTCAATTGAATAGATACTCAATACATGAGGTTCCCTTTTCACTTGACTCTTAGTCCATGTCAATGTTGGAAATTTAAATGAAAAGCCTCACAGGATCCTTGGGGTGTTGCTTTTCCAGCCAGAAACTTCTGTGGCTGGTGATACCTTTGCCCATGTTTTGCTCACACCTGCTAGGCTTGTTCCACCCACTTGGCCTGGCAGGCTGCACTTGGCTTGTGCTACCAGCCAGGGTCCCCCCGCCTGCCAAGGGCAAGCCAGACGAGAAGTGCTGAGGGGTGCATGGGGTGTGTGAGTGAGTGAGCATGGGGTCCAGCCACTGTGCAAAACCAGGTACACCAGCTGTGGTGGGGTGGGCAGCTCCAGGCACTGGCATGGGCGCCAACTCCCTGAGAGGCTGCGGCTGGACCATGCGTACTGCAAGCAGCTTCCACGGGTGGCACCGGGGAATGTAGTGTCACCCCTAAATGTGGAGATACTAGGAACCACAGAGCCTGAAGAGGGTGTCACAGCCTTCAAGGTGCCCCTTCATCTGGGCTCTCTGAAGGGCCGCAGGTGTTGTCTCCTTCTCCCTTCTCTCCGTCTTGTCACCCGCAACATGGCAAGTAAGGGACGTGTTTCAGCCCTGTTTGTGTTACAGCTCTTTTAGCCCCACCATTTGGTGGGTCCTGAGTTCTTGTTTTACATCCAGGAAGAATGAGGTATATGGTCAAGTGGAGGGTGAGCAAGGTGAAAATGTGCTTTATTGAGTGACAGAACAGCTCAGAGGAGACCTGCAGTAGGTAGCTCCTGTCCGCAGGCAGATTGTCTTGACGAGTGTCCACCTCTCAGCACAGAGGAGACGCATGGTCGGTAGCTCCTCTCCACAGGCAGGTTGTCATGTCATCTGCCCAAATCTGCCTGAATCTGGGGTTTTTATTGGCTTCAGAAGGTAGGAAATGCCTGCTGATTGGTCCATGGGTGGCTGTGGGCAGGCTCGGAAAAAGCACTCTAAATTCTCACTCGGGTCTGTGGAACTGGCAAACCAGCTCCCGGGCCTCAGGCCATCCCTGGCCCAAAAGTGGGGTTTTAGTGAGGACCTGACTCTTTCTGCCCGGGAACCTGTCTGCCTCCTGCTGTCACTTACCTGCCCTCCATGGTGCCCATGGCACCCAGGCTATTCATGCCAAGGGGTGCCTGAAGGCCCACGTTAAGTCACCCTTAGCACCCTCTTGGCCTCCCTCTTGTGCTTGTTGGCACCCAGAGTCCGAAGGGGGCCAAGGCGGCAGAGGGTTGACATGTCAGTGTGCCCTGTGTGTACGCACACCCGGCCGGGTCATGATAGTGCCTGGGCTCAGCCACGACTTTGCTTCAAAATCGGAGTGGGCACTGGGACTGGGGAGAGGACAGGTAGCAGGAGCAGGCACTTTCAAGCCCTCCTGGGGAGGGGGGCTTTCTGAGCCCCCGGGAGTGTAGAGATGGTTGGGTTTGCAGCGGGGGCTGGGCAGTTGCAACTGTGCCCAGGAAGGTGGGGCTCCCACCTCTCCAACTTGGAATGGGGTGGGGATTCCATGTGTTCCTGGCTCCCACTGGCTCCATGGAGTGAGCAACTCTAGCTGCAGCTTCCCTACTGCAGCTGGCATCATGGCAGTGGCCACTCCAGATGCGCTGCTGCTGCTGCCATCAAAATTATGTAAACTCGTGAATAATACAAGGTAGAAATTGATTACATGACTGATTCCTGATGCAGACAGTAAAAACCTTGGAAGCCCTGAGAAGGCAGAGGTCACTGATGATGCCATAGTTATTTGATAATGAGACATGACCTGTCACTTTAGTGGAGTTACAGCGCTTTTAGAACAAAAGTTAAATCCTGCTATGACCTACTACTCATGATTTCACCTGCCTCTACTCGTCCGTTAGTCTCACTTCACAACCTTCTGTCCTTACCCTCTGTGTATCCTAACCATACAAGTGAGAACATGAGATATTTGTCTTTTTGCTCCTAGTTTATTTCACTTAAGATAATGACCTCCAGTTCCATCCATGTTATTGCAAATGACACTATTTTTTATGACTGAACATTATTTCATTGTATATATAGAGTACTTGTTCTTTATCCATTCATTTGTTGATGGACACTTAGGTTAATTCCATATCTTTGCTATTGTGAATTGTGCTTCAGTAGACATAGGAGTGCAGGTATCACTCTGATATGTTTGTTTATTTTCCTTCGGGTAAATACCCAAAGGGAACCCAGTATCCTGGCCAATATATGTTATTTTTGTATTTTTAATAATAGGCATTCTAACTGGAGTAAAATATTATCTAATTGGGATTTTGATTTGCATTTCTCTGATGATTAGTAAAGTTGAGTATTTTTTTATGCACCTATTAGTTATTTGTATGTCTTCTTTTGAGAAATGTCTCTTCATGTCCTTTGCATCCTTTTAAATGGGATTTATTTTTTCCTGTTGACTTGTTTGAATTCATTGTATATTCTAATATTAGTCCCCTGTTGGTACTTTGTAAATATTTTCTCGCATTCAACAGGTTGTCTCTTCATTATTGATCATGTCTTTGCACAAAAGCTTTTTAGTTTAGTTAATTTCCATTGTTCTATTGTTTTGTTGTTGTTGCCTGTGCTTTGGAGATACTAGTCATGAATCCTTTGCCTAGACCAATGTCCAGGAGAATTTTCTTTAGATTTTCTTCTGATACTTTTATAGCTTCAAGTCTTACATTTAAGTCGTTGATCTGCCTTGGTTGATTTTTGTGCATGGTTAAAGATAAATATATAATTTCATTATTCTGCATGTGGCTATTTAATTTTCCCAACACGATTTATTGAAGAGAGTGTCTTTTGTCCAATGTAAGTTCTTGTCAGTTTTATCAAGTATCAGTTGGTTGTAAATATGTGGCTTTATTTTTGAGTGCTCTATCCTCTTCCATTGGTCTATGTGTCTATTTTTATACTAATAACATATTGCTTTTGTTACTATAGCCTTTTACTGTGATACCTCTAGCTTTGTTCTTTTTGCTCGGGATTATATTATTTATTTGGGCTTTTTGTTTCATATATTAACACATTTCAGAATGGTTTTTACTAAGACTGTGAATCACACTGGTATTTTCATAGGGGTTGTATTGAATATGTAGATTGCTTTGGGCAACATAGTCATGTTAACAATATAAATTCTTCCAATCCATAAACATGGGATGTTTTTCCATCTGTTTGCAAATGACATTATTTGCAAATGTCATTGTTGCAAATGACTGACACTGACAGAGTCTCAGTCTGTCACCCAGGCTGTAGTAAAGTGGTGTGATTATAGCTCACTGCAGCCTTGAATTCCCAAACTCAAGTGATCCTCCTGCCTCAGTCTCCTGAGTAGCTGGGACTACAGACACACATCACTCTACCCAGCTTATTTTTTAAAAATTTTAGTGTATATTTTTTTGTAAAGACAGGGTCTTGTTATGCTGCCCAGGCTGGACTCGAACTGGCTTCAAGTGATCCTTCTGTCTCATTCTCCCAAATTGTTGAGGTTACAGATGTGAGCCACTGTACTCAGCCCAAGGATTGTTTTTTTGATTTTTTTCTCACCTTGATTAATGTTAATATATAGAAATGCGAATTTTTGTATATTGATTTTGTGATCTGCAACTTTACTGAATTTATTTATCAGATCTAAGAGTATTTTAGTGGATTCTTTAGTTTTTTTTTTTAGATATAAGATCCTTTCATCAACAAACAGAGTGAGTTTGACTTCCTCTTTTCCAGTTTGTGTGCCTTTTCTTTTCTTTTTCTTTCGCCTGATAGGTCTGGCCTGAAGTTTCGGTAATATGTTTATTAGGAGTGGTGAAAGTGGGCATCCTTGTCTTGTTCCAATTTTAGAGAAAATGCTTTCAACTTTTCCCCATTCAGTAGGATGTAAGCTGTGGGCTTGTCATATATGGTTTTTATTATAACGACTTTTATTAAATTTTTGTATGAGTCTATTGAGATGATCATATGGTTTTTGTCCTTCATTCTGTTGATGTGATATATTACATTTATTGAAAATTCTACCTTATTATAGTGTATTATCTTATTTATGTGCTGTTGGGTTCAGTTTGCTAGTATTTTGTTGAGGATTTTTGTGTCTATGTTCTTCAGGGATATTGACCTGCATATTTTTGTTTTGGCATGTCCTAGTTTGGTTTTAGTATCAGGGTAATACTGGGCAAGTAAATTGATTTAGGAAGAATTCTCTCTGCTGTTTTGGAATAGTTTGAGGAGGACTGACATTAGTTCTTCTTTGCACATTTGGTAAAATTTGGTTATGAATCCATCGGTCTTGGACTTTTCTTTGTTGGGAGACATTTTTTATTACTGATTCAATTTCACTTTTCATTATTGGTATGCTCTGGTTTTCTATTTCTTCCTGATTCATCTTGGTAGGTTGTATGCTTCCAGTAATTTATTTCCTCTAGGTTTTGTGGTCTGCCAACGTGTAGTTGTTCATAGTAGTCTTTGATGATCTTTCGTATATCTGTGGTATCAGTTGTAATGTCTCTTTTTTCATTTCTGATTTTGTGGATTTTTTTGAGGGGGTCTTCTCTCTTCTTTTCCTGATTAGTCTAACTACTGGTTTATTAACTTTGCTTATTTTCAAAGAACCAACTGTTAATTTCATTGATTCTTTGTATTTTTATTTTTAATTTCTATTTAATTTAGCTCTGCTCTGGTCTTTATTATTTCTTTTCTTCTGCTAATTTTGGGTTTGGTTTGTTCTTGCTTTTCTAGTCCCTTGAAATACACTGTTAGATTGTTAGTTTCTTATCTTTCTATTTTTTTGAAATTGGTGTTTATTGCTATAAACTTCCCTTTTAGCACTGCTTTTGCTGTGTCCCATAGGTTTTGGTATACTGTGTTTACATTTTTATTTGTTTCAAGAAACTTTTTGATTTTCATCTTGAAATTGTTTTGTTGACCCCGTGGTCACTCAGGAACATGTTGTTTAATTCCCTGTATTTGTATAGTTTCAAGCTCCCCTTTGTATTGATTTCTGGTTTTATTACATTGTAGTGTGAGAGGATAGTTCGTATAATTTTGACTTTTAAAAAGTAATTATGCCTTGTTTTGTGGCCTAACATACGGTCCATCCTGGAGAATGTGTTGATGAAAAGAATGTGTATTTTGCAGCTGTTGGATAGAATGCTCTGTAAATGTCTGTTAGTCCATTTGGTCTAAAGTCCTGTTTAAATCCATGGGATTTAAAAGCCCTGTCTGCTGGGGTTTTCTCTATAGGTTATTAGATAGTTTTATCTTGGTGTTTTTAGGATTTTCTCTTAAACTTTGACTTTAGTCATTCTGATTTTAATGTGCCCTGGGGAAGTTCTTTTTGTATTTATCCATTTGGGGATTGAGCCTCCTGAATATAAACGTCTAAATCTCTTGCTAGATTTGGGATGTTTTCATCCATTATTTTGTTAAATATGTTTTCTGACTCTTTCCCTGTTTCTTCATTCCCAGGGAGAGTAATAATTTGTATATTCAGTCACTTTATGTTGTCCCAAACGTTACAATGGCTTTGCTCATTCTTGTTTTCCTTTTCCTTTTTTTCCAGTTTGGATTATTTTAAAAGATGTCTTCAAGTTATTAGGTTCTGTCTTCCATGTAACCTAGTCTATTGTTGAAGCTTTCAAATGTATTTTGGATTTCCTTCAATAAATTCTTCAGTTCAAGAATTTCTATTTGATTCTTTTTAAAATATCCATCTCTTCAGTATAATTCTCACTCATAACCTGAATTATATATCTGATTTCTTGTATTGTTTGTCAGAATTCCCTTGGATCTCACTGAGCTTCTTTAAAATCAATATTTTTAATTCTTTATCTGGAATTTTGAAAATTTCATTTTGATTAAGATCTATTCCTGGAGAATTATTGTGCTCCTTTGAAGGTGTTATATTTCCTTGCTTTTTCATGCCTCATTTGTTCCTACATACATTGACATTTACACATCTGTTGTAACAGTCAGTTCTCACTATTTTTGAATATAATTTTATTGAGGGAGGACGTTTTTCCAAAGATGTATCTATGGTGTTGGTTGGATAAGTTACTTTGGCGCTGATTCTGGACATATTCAGTAGTGTAGTCTCTCTGTATGATTTTGTTGATATTAGTGGTGGCTGTGATTTACTTGGTGGGTTAGGGTGTGGCTATTATGGAGGCTATGGTAAAGTTGTTCTGGAGATTAGGATACCAGGTGGGCTGGTCCTCAGGCCCCAGTAGTGGGAGCCATAGGCTGAGTGTGCCTACCTTGGTGCCCCAGTGGCACCTGTGTTGGCAGTTACTGGTGGGTCTATTCTTGGGTCTCTAGGTGGCATGCTCCAATGCTGATAATGACAGCAGTGGACTGGGCAGGCTGGTAAGTACTCATGTCGCTGGCAGCTGGTGTGGATTGGGTGATAATAGTGGCAATGGTGGGAAAATTCTCTGGGTCTCAAAAAATGGTATAGCTATGGCTGTGAGGGGGTGAGTGAGCCAGTCTCCAGGCCCACAGGTGGAACTTGCAGGTAGGTGCCAGGTGAGGTGGCAGCAGCTGGGAGGTTAGGTCAGACCTTAGGCTCCCAGGAGGAGTGCTGAGGTACCCAAGGTGATGGATTAGTGATCCCCAGAACCCCAGGCCATGTGCACTGTCTTGAGGGGGCCAAAGCTGGGCTGCATGGGCTTGTGCTTAGGTGTATCCCCAACCCCCCGCCATGGTGAAAGTGGGCACCAGATGTGGAGGGTCAGGGTGGGGTGATCCTCAGGTTCCAGGAGCAGTGCTTGGAATAAAGGGCAATAGCAGAAAAGCTGAGGCATTGCCATGGCAGAGATTGGGGCCTCCCTCAGTGGTCTCAGCTGATATGTGGGCAACATGGATCTCCTTCACACCCCAGTCCCTTCAGAGCTTGTCTCTTTCTCTGGCTACTGGAGCCTATACCCAGTTTATGACGAAGTCCCAGTGGCATTTCAAACCATGCTCGAATCCTCATCTTAGATCCCAGCAGCTAAGCACTTGCTTCCCATGACTGGAAACTGCTGCTTACTCCTTGCTTTCTTTCTAGCCCTGGCTGTGGGAGTACTCCAGGCTTGCTCTGCTGTTCCAGCAATGACAGCTTGGGTTTCAGTAATGCCTCATTCCCAGTGGCCCTGGGTCCCAGAACAGTGTGCAGTGCCAGAGCTGGTTTTGAAAATGACAACTTGCTGTAGCTGCATAGGTCTTAGAGTGGGAGACATAGTATGAGCTCCCTCCCTGGAGAAGTTCCATCCCACAGTCTCCCAGCAGCTTCCTACATTGTTTCAGGGGTTGATAGAAATGAGAGCATCTCCGTAGGCCAGAATTGCATGATTGTATGGTGGGGATGTGGGCTGCTGGAAGTCTTTTACTCATTCCTTCCCTGTGTTGAGAAGTCACTCCAGGCTTGCAGCCAGTCCCAGCCAGGAAGGTTGCCTCTTCTCCCATCCGCCCCGTGACTCCCACTTTTGGTGTCTCCTGTCACTTCCCTGTTGAATTCAGTGTTTTCTCTTGTAAAATAATCTCAAAGTGTAACTTTCTATGCACTATTCTAGTTCTTCTAAGTTTAGCAGCAGGCTTAAAATGCTTCTAGTCAGCCATCTTCAACCCCCACCTTCCTTGTCTCTAGTTTGCTTGCTCCTTCCTTCCTTCCTTCCTTCCTTCCTTCCTTCCTTCCTTCCTTCCTTCCTTCCTTCCTTCTTTCCTTTCTTTCCTTTCTTTCTTTCCTTTTTTTTCCGTTTCTGCCTCAGAGCCTATGCACATGCTGTTTTCTCATCTGAAATGTCTTTTGTTGACTTTTTCCTGTGTCCTCATTTGCAGCTTGACCTTGCCTAGGTCTGTTTGTCTGTCATATTTCAGAATATGTGCTATTTTTTCCTCAGAGGAATCTTTCAAAACCACCTCAGTTACATGCTATCAAAAATCTGTAGTTCTTCATACCATGTATTTAAATAAGCAATTCTGTAATTGGTTCTTTAATGTCTGTATTCACCTCTGTGAAGATAGAAATGATCTTCTTTCGGTTTAGCAATACGTTCCTAGTGCCTAGCAGAGTGTTTTAACACATAGTCAGCACTCAACAAATAGTGATTGAATGAATGAATGAATTAGTAAGTAATTAAATACGAATATGAGGTACATAGATGAAACGTCAATATTCTCTGATACTTCTGTAATTGAATTTAGAAAATTGGAGGCAGTGCACTAGTTTTAAAAAATCTACTCATACTAAACTGCTGTCTACTTATTGTTGTGAAAAAGAAAATCTATTTTAACATAGTTCAGGTATTTAGGTTTAGGTGTGATACACAGTATCTCCTCCTTTTTTGTGTGTGTCAGCCTGTAGAAGGGAACTCTATCCTGGATGAGGAAGAAGAGTTAAACTTGGCTCATGAGATAAAAAATTTGGTACAGTGAACTATGAGACAGTTGCAGGGGCTTGCCCACAAATATCTGCAAATTCCATGTATTCATATATTGCAATAAAATTACCTCCACTCTAGGAGCTGGCTAAGAAAAAAATTAGTATTTAATGAAAAGTTGGCTCAATAAGTAATACTTTCCAAATCAGAAAATAAAACTTTAAGAGGAAGAAATGTGGATAACCATTCCATGTGACTGTAGACATTAGCACTTGGCTTGAAGGCAACTTTTATTACATAAGCCTGTTGGGAGTACAATTAGTGAAAAGGGATATAATATGAAATTTTAATAATTTTCTGTATTAACATGTTTCTAGTTATTAGTATAATAATCAACACTTATCCATCTACTAAACTGTTTAAGCAAGATATAAACATATTATTTTTCTTTTTTTTCAATGAAAGTAGAGGGAGGGACATAGATAAAAAGAAAGCAGATGTTTTAATTTTTGTAAAAAAACAGCTATAATCTGGGGTTGGTCAGCTTCATGACTATCCATCTTAAGGGCATGTTTTGCCAGTACAGTGTAAATGCTCTTGGAGCTCTTTGGAGAACTCTATGGAATATCATGTCATAACCTTATAATGCTTGGTTGCTATGTGCATCTGTCTTTATCATAATCTAGGTGCTATTGGATCAACCGCACCATCAATACAGATGTGCAGTTGAGTATAGAAGCAATGCTTCCCTGGTAATTAATCTTTTAATTTTTCTGCGTCATGTAGAAAACAGAATACTTTGATGTGATACCTCAGTAAATAAATGCCAATGTATGTTCTTTTATTTTTTTCATTGTAAAAATATCACAACATTAAAGATTGCCTCCCAAATAATATCCATAGTCTCACTATCCTAATAAAACTAATTTCCTGTTTACATTTAAAATTATGCTTCATGTGTCTATACTTAATTGAACATCATGTAATGATTTCATCCTGCTTCATCAAATCATTGTGTAGTAATTTAATTATTTCCCGTTTATTTAGTGTACAGATGTTTTTTCTACTTTTTCCTGATATAGATATAATGCCTAGCTTCTGTTGAATTACTTTCTTAAATTAATTTCTCAGATTATGATTTCAATAAAGGAATATAACATTAGTATTAAATGCAGGTAAGAAAAAGACACCCTTTCTACCTGTTACCTCAAGGCAGTGGAATGAGTCCCTGAGCTGAGAAATATCTATAGCAGTTTATCTGTACTTATGTTTTGCTGTTTGGCACATTGTACTTTCAAGTACAGTGATAGTTTTTGTTCATGTCATATTTCTGGTTCTATATTATAAACTCTAGAGGGCAAGATCTTATCTTATTCATCTTCTTATCTTACACAGTTCTTGACATAGTACCTTCCATATCATATCCACTCAATAAATATTTGTGAAATAATCAAAGAGAGTTAGTAGTAATTACATTAATCTAGTGTTTAAAGTTAGATTAAAAAAATTTCTAACAGTATACTTTGATTTAATTGTACTTATCTAACTACTTTTCTAATGGCATCTATTAATATTTTAAGGTCAATATTCAGTTTGGCGAATCATCTCTATATAAATGCCTCTAAATTACATGTTTTATTCACTTAACCTTTGTTAGCATTTAATTTTTATTTTTTCAGATTCTGTGTGACACTAAGAAAAGAAAAGTATTTAGGACACCACTAAAATAACAACTGGTGAATCAGGGAATAGGACTTTGGCATATTTCTTAGAAAAGAAATAATGCCCACATATTTCATATGAGCTAGTAGATATGTGCTATATCAGGGAATAAAGTAGAGTTCATGAACTTGGCATGGCCACAGAAAATTATTTATCATGATATCACATAATGCAATATGAACAAATTTCTAGTGCAAATTCAGTTAACAAATAGAATCAGCTAGAAGACACTCTGAATATCCGTGGTACAATTTAAAGTGGAAACATAGATTGTCTGGAGAAAATTTCCAGCTATTAAATGTTATCTTCCTTGCATTTTACTAATAGAACCCTTTTTCCCATTAATAGTTACGTTCTATATAACAAATTCTATGTTCTCCTCTAATAGCCTGACATCCTGAGATTCCTTCCTTCTTGTAAGAATTATGGCATCTCTAATATTAAAATTATTGAGAAATTAGAAAAACAAAATCTGTTAGCTGTAATGAAAAAAGATGAGAGAAAAGGGGCATCATTTTCAATTGAGGATGTAACTCTTTGTACATTATAGAAAATACACATAAAATTCAGGACATAATACTAATTCCCATCCCACACCCTGCCTCCAATAGTAAGCTATTCTATGGAAAATAAAAAAGCAAAATAAGATAAATGAAAAACATTTTACACAAATAGAATCATATAGTATGTGGTTTTTGGTGCCTAGCATTTATCATTTAACAGAATATTTTCCAGTTTCACCCATATTATAGCACATATCAGTACTTCATTTATATTTATTGCCAAACAATATTTCATTGGATGGAGATATATATATATACACACACACAGACACACACACACACACATATATATATATATATTCATTGTATGGATATATATATTCATTGTGTTTTTTTGTTTTTTGTTTATCCATTTATAAGTTGATTTTTTTGTTTTTTTGTTTATCCATTTATAAGTTGATAGATATTTGGTTTCTTCCAATTTTGAGCTATTATGAATAATGCTGCTATGAAAATTTACATGCATGTTTTTATACACACGTTTTTTGCCTATTTTCTCAGGATAGAAGTTTTAGCACAATTTTCATTAGAAGTAGTAGACATCTTTATCTTTTTCTTGTTCTTGGCAGAAAATTATTTAGTTTTCTACATTAAGTATGATATTAGCTATGGATTTTCATGAACCTTCTTTTCAAAGTTGAGGAAGTTTTCTTTATTTGAGATGTTTGTCATGACAATAGGATGTTTTAAAATGCTTTTTCTTCATGTATTGAGATATATTTTCTCTTCATTCATTAATATAGTGTATTACATTGACAAATTTTAGAATGTTAAACTAAGCCTTACACTTCTGGGACAAAATTTCTTCTTGGTCATGGTGTATGGTATATAGTTTCTTAAATATGCTACTGGATTTGGTTTGCTAGTATTTTGTTAAGCATTTTTTGTATCTGTATTTATAAAGAATATTGATCTGTAGTTCTTTTTTAACGTCAGTCTGATTTTGCTATCAGGATAATACTAGCCCTGTAAAATAAATTAAGAAGTACTTATATATATGCTATTTTTTTTCTTTTTAAATTCTTTTTTTTTTATTAATATACTTTAAGTTCTAGGGTACATGTGCACAGCATGCAGGTTTGTTACATATGTATACATGGGCTATGTTGGTGTGCTGCACCCATTAACTCGTCATTTACATTAAGTATATCTCCTAATGCTATCCCTCCCCCACCCCTCCCCACAATAGGACCTAGTGTGTGATGATCCCCTTCCTGTGTCCAAGTGATCTCATTGTTCAATTCCCACCCATAAGTGAGAACATGTGGTATTTGGTTTTCAGTTCCTGTGATAGTTTCCTGAGAATGATGGTTTCCAGTTGCATCCATGTCTCTACAAAAGACACGAACTCATCCTTTTTATGGCTGCATAGTATTCCATGATGTATATGAGCTACATTTTCTTAATCCAGTCTGTCACTGATGGAAATTTGGGTTGATTCCAAGTCTTTGCTATTGTGAATCATGCTACAGTAAACATATGTGTGCGTGTGTCTTTATAGCAGCATGACTTATAATCCTTTGGGTATATCCCCAGTAATGGGATGGCTGGGTCAAATGTATTTCTAGTTCTAGATCCTTGAGGAATCACCACACTGTTTTCCACAATGGTTGAACTAGTTTACAGTCCCACCAACAGTGTAAAAGTGTTCCTATTTCTCCACGTCCTCTCCAGCACCTGTTGTTTCCTGATGTTTTGATGATTGCCATTCTAACTGGTGTGAGATGGTATCTCATTGTGGTTTTGAT
>NW_016809038.1:35144-77430 GCF_001698545.2 Rhinopithecus bieti
TTTTTTTTTTTTTTAATTTTAAAATTATCACCATTCTTTCAGGAGTAAGGTGGTATTGCATGGTGGTTTTGATTTGCTTTATCCTGATCATTAGTGATGTTGAGCATTTTTCCATATACTTGTTGGCCACTTACATATCTTCTTTTGAGAATTGTCTATTTATGTCCTTAGGCCACTTTTTGATGGAATTGTTTGTTTTGTTCTTGATGATTTATTTGAGATTCTTGTAGCTTCTAGATACTAGTCCTTCATTGGTTGCATAGTTTGCAAAGATTTTAGCCCACTCTGTGGATTGTCTGTTTACTCTGCTGATTATTTCTTTTGCTGTGCAGAAGCTTTTTAGCTCAATTAAGTTCATAAATGTTTGTTTTGTTGTTGTTGTTTTCCCTGTTTTTTTTTATTATTATTATTATACTTTAAGTTCTAGGGACATGTGCACAACATGCAGTTTTGTTACACAGGTATACATGTGCCATGTTGGTTTGATGCATTTACATTAGGTATTTTTCCTAATGCCATGCCTCTCCCAGCCCCCCCTTCTTTGACAGGTCCCAGTGTGTGATGTTCTCTACCCTGTGTCCATGTGTTCTCATTGTTCAACTCCCACCTACAAGTGAGAACATGCGATGTTTGGTTTTCTGTCCTTGTGATAGTTTGCTTAGAATGATGGTTTCCAGCTTCATCCGTGTCCTTGCAAAGGACATGAACTCATCCTTCTATGGCTGCATAGTATTCCATGGTGTATATTTGCCACAATTGCTTAATCCAGTCTATCACTAATGGGCATTTGGATTGGTTCCAAGACTTTGCTATTGTGAATAGTGCTGCAATAAACATATGTGTGCATGTGTCTTTATAGTAGCATGATTTATAATCCCATTATCTCAGTAATGGGATGACTGGGTCAAATTGTATTTCTTGTTCTGTCTTCCACAATGGTTGAACTAATTTACACTCACCAACAGTGTAAAACCATTCCTATTTCTCCACATTCTCTCCAGCATCTGTTGTTTCCTGACATTTTAATGATCACCATTCTAACTGGCCTGAGATAGTATCTCATTGTGGTTTTGATTTGCCTTTCTCTGATGTCCAGTGTTTATGAGCACTTTTTCATATGTCTTCTGGGCTGCATAAATGTCTTCTTTTGAATCTGTTCATATAATTTGCCCACTTTTTGATGGAATTGTTTGTTTTCTTCTTGTAAATTTGTTCAAGTTCTTTGTAGATTGTGGATATTAGCCTTTTGTCAGATAAGTAGATGGCAAAAATTTTCTCCCATTCTGTAGGTAGCCTGTTCACTCTGATGATAGTTTCTTTTGCTGTGCAAAAGCTCTTTAGTTTAATTGGATCCCACATTTCTATTTTGGCTTTTGTTGCCATTGCTTTTGGTGTTTTAGTCATGAAGTCTTTGCCCAAGCCTATATGCTAAATGGTATTGCCTAGGTTTTCTTCTAGGGTTTTTATGGTGTTAGGTCTTACATTCAAGTCTTTAATCCATCTTGAGTTAATTTTTGTATATAGTGTAAGGAAGGAACCCCATTTCAGCTTTCAAACATTTGGTGAGCCAGTTTTCCCAGCACCATTGATTAAATAGGGAATCCTTTCCCAATTTCTTGTTTTTGTCAGGTTTGTCAAAGATCAGATGGTTGTAGATGTGTGGTGTTCTTTCTGAGGCCTCTGTTCTGTTCCATTTGTCTACATATCTGTTTTGGCACCAGTACATTGCTGTTTTGGTTACTGTAGCCTTGCAGTATAGTTTGAAGTCAGGCAGCATGATGCTTCCAGCTTTGTTCTTTTTATTTAGGATTGTCTTAGCTAGGCAGGCTTTTTTTGATTCCATATGAACTTTAAAGTAGTTTTTTTCAATTCTGTGAAGAAAGTCATTAGTAGCTTGATAGGGATAGCATTGAATCTATAAATTACCTTGTTCAAAATGGCCATTTTCATGATATTGATTCTTCCTAACCATGAGCATGGAATGTTCTTCCATTCGTTTGTGTCCTCTTTTATTTCGTTGAGCAGTGATTTGTAGTTCTCCTTGAAGAGGTCCTTCACATCCCTTGTAAGTTGGAATCCTTGGAATTTTATTTTCTTTGTAGTAATTGTGAATGGGAGTTCACTCATGATTTGGCTCTCTGTTTGTCTGTTATTGGTGTGTAGGAATGCTTGTGAGGTTTGCATGTTGATTTTGTATCCTGAGACTTTGCTGAAGTTGCTTATCAGCTTAAGGAGATTTTGGGCTGAGATGATGGTGTTTTCTAAATATAGAAACATGTCATTTGCAAACAGAGGCAGCTTGATTTCCTCTTTTCCTAATTGAATAGCCTTTATTTCTTTCTCTTTCCTGATAGCCCTGACCAGAACTTCCAACACTATGTTGAATAGGAGTGGTGAGAGAGGGCATCCTTATCTTGTGCCGGTTTTCAAAGGGAATGATTCTAGTTTTTACCCATTCAGTATGATATTGGCTGTGGATTTGTCACAAATAGGTCTAATTATTTTGAGATACATTCCATCAATATCTAGTTTATTGAGAGTTTTTAGTATTAAGGACTGCTGAATTTTGTTGAAGGCTTTTTCTGCATCTATTGAGATAATCATGTGGTTTTTGTCATTGGTCTTTTTTATATGATGGATTATGTTTATGGATTTGCGTATGTTGAACCAGCCTTGCATCCCAGGGATGAAGCCAATTTGATCATGGTGGATAAGCTTTTTGATGTGCTGCTGGATTCGGTTTGTCAGTATTTTATTGAGGATATTGTATCAATGTTCATCAGGGATATTTGACTTAAAATTCTTCTTTTGTTGTGTCTCTGCCAGGCTTTGGTTATCAGGATGATGCTGGCCTCATAAAATGAGTTAGGGAGGAGTCCCTCTTTTTCTATTGATTGGAATAGTTTCAGAAGGAATGGTACCAGCTCCTCTTTGTACCTCTAGTGGAATTCAGCTGTCAATCTGTCTGGTCCTGGACTTTTTTTAGTTGGTAGGCTATTAATTATTGCCTCAATTTCAGAACTTGTTGTTGTCTATTCAGAGATTTGACTTCTTCCTGGATTAGTCTTGGGAGGATGTATGTGTCCAGGAATTTATCCATTTCTTCTAGATTTTCTAGTTTATTTGTGTAGAGGTGTTTGTACTATTCTCTGATGGTAGTTTGTATTTCTGTGGGATTGGTGGTGATATCCCCTCAATCAGTTTTTATGGCATCTGTTTGATTCTTCTCTATTTTCTTCTTTATTAGTCTTGCTAGGGGTCTATTTTGTTGATCTTTTCAAAAAACCAGCTCTTGAATTCATTGATTTTTTGAAGGGTTTTTTTTTGTGTGTCTATCTCCTTCAGTTCTGCTCTGATCTTAGTTATTTCTTGCCTTCTGCTAGCTTTTCAATTTGTTTGCTCTTGCTTCTCCAGTTCTTTTAATTGTGATGTTAGGATGTTAATTTTAGATCTTTCTTGCTTTCTCTTGTGGGCATTTAGTGCTGTAAATTTCTGTCTACACACTGC
Organism: Rhinopithecus bieti; assembly: GCF_001698545.2. Lineage (NCBI taxonomy): Eukaryota > Metazoa > Chordata > Mammalia > Primates > Cercopithecidae > Rhinopithecus > Rhinopithecus bieti. The sequence continues at coordinate 38,652 of NW_016809038.1, forward strand.
CTTAAATGTGTCCCAGAGATTCTGGTATGCTGTGTCTTTGTTCTCATTGTTTTCAAAGACCACCTTTATTTCTGCCTTCATTTCGTTGTTTACCTAGCAGTCATTCAGGAACAGTTTGTTCAGTCTCCATGTAGTTGTTTGGTTTTGAGTGAGTTTCTTGATCCTGAGTTCTAATTTGATTGAACTGTGGTTTGAGAGATAGTTTGTTGTGATTTCTGTTACATTTGCTGAGGAGTGTTTTACTACCAATTGTGTGGTCAATTTTAGAATAAGTGTGATGTGTTGCTGAGAGGAATGTATATTCTGTTCATTTGGGGTGGAGAGTTCTGTAAATGTCTGTTAGGTCTGCTTGGTGCAGAACTGAGTTCTAGTCCTGAATATCGTTGTTAACCTTCTGTCTCATCGATCTGTATAATACTGATGGTGGGAAGTTAAAGTCTCCCATTATTTTTGTCTGAGAATCTAAGTCTCCTTGTAGGTCTCTAAGGACTTGCTTTATGAATCTGGGTGCTCTTGTATTGGGTGCATATATATTTAGGACAATTAGCTCTTCCTTTTGAGTTGATCCTTTTACCATTATGTAATGGCCTTCTTTGTCTCTTTTGATCTTTGTTTTAAAGTCTGTTTTATCAGAGACTAGGATTGCAACCACTGCTTGTTTTTTGCTTTCCATTTTCTTAGTAGATCTTCCTCCATCCCTTTATTTTAAGCCTATGTGTGTCTCTGCATGTGAGATGGGTCTGCTGAATACAGCACACCAATGGATCTTGACTCTTTATCTAATTTGCCATTCTGTGTCTTTTAATTGGGGCATTTAGCCCATTTACATTTAAGGTTAATATTGTTATGTGTGAATTTGATCCTGTCATTATGATGTTAGCTGGTTATTTTGCCCATTAATTGGTGCAGTTTCTTCATAGCATCGATGGTCTTTACCATTTGGCATGTTTTTGCAGTGGCTGGTATGGGTTGTTCTTTTCCATGTTTAGTGCTTCCTTCAGGAGCTCTTGTATGGCAGGCTTGGTGGTGACAAAATCTCTAGACATTTGCTTGTCTGTAAAGAATGTTATTTCCCTTTCACTTATGAAGCTTAGTTTGGCTGGATATGGGATTCTGGATTGAGCATTCTTTTCTCTAAGAATGTTGAATATTGGCCCCCACTCTCTTCTGGCTTGTAGGGTTTCTGCCAAGAGATCCGCTGTTAGTCTGATGGGCTTCTCTTTGTGGGTAACCTGACCTTTCTCTCTGGCTGCCCTTAACATTTTTTCCTTTATTTCAACTTGGGTGAATCTGACAATTATGTGTCTTGGGGTTGCTCTTCTCAAGGAGTTTCTTTGTGGTGTTCTCTGTATTTCCTGAATTTGAATGTTGGTTTGCCCTGCTAGGTTGGGGAAGTTCTCCTGGATAATATCCTGAATAGGGTTTTCTAACTCCATGTCACTTTCAGGTACACCAGTGAAACATATATGTGGTCTTTTCACATAGTCCCATATTTCTTGGAGGCTTTGTTCATTTTTTTTTCATGCTTTTTTCTCTAATCTTTTCTCCTCAGTTTGTTTCATTAGTTTGATCTTCAGTCACTGATACCCTGTCTTCCACTTGATTAAATCTGCTACTGAAGCTTGTGCATGCATCACGAAGTTCTTGTGCTTTGGTTTTCAGCTCCATCAGGACATTTCAGGTCTTTTCTTCTCTACACTGTTTATTCTCATTAACCATTCATCTAACCTTTCATCAAGGATTTTAGCTTCCTTGCAATGGGTTAGAGCATGCTCCTTTAGCTCGGAGGAGTTTGTTATTACCCACCTTCTGAAGCTTACTTCTGTCAACTCGTCAAAGTCATTCTCCGTCCAGTTTTGTTCCTTTGTTGGCAAGGAGTTGCGATTCTTTGGAGGAGAAGAGGTGCTCTAGTGATTGGAATTTTCAGCTTTTCTGCTCTGTTTTCTCCCCGTCTTTGTGATTTTATCTACCTTTGGTCTTGGATGTTGGTGACCAACAGATCGGGTTTTGGTGTGAATGTCCTTTTTGTTGATGTTGATGCTATTCCTTTCTTTTTATTAGTTTTCCTTCTACTAGTCAGGCCTCTCAGTTGAGGGTATGTTGTAGTTTGCTGGAGGTCCACTCTAGACACTATTTTCCTGGGTATCACCAGTGGAGGCTGCAGTACAGCAAATATTGCTGCCTGATCCTTCCTCTGGAAGCTTCATCCCAGAGGGGCACCCACCTGTGTGAGGTGTCTGTCAGCCCGTACTGGGAGTTGTCTCCTAGTTAGGCTACAGGGGGGTCAGGGACCCACTTGAGGAGGCAGTCTGTCTGTTCTCAGAGCTCAAACACCATGCTGGGAGAACCACTGCTCTCTTCAGAGCTCTCAGAGAGGGAAGTTTAAGTCTGCAGAGGCTGTCTATCTTTTGTTCAGCTATGCCCTGCCCACAGAGGTAGAATATAGATAGGCAGTAGGCCTTGTTGAGCTGTGGTGGACTCTGCCCTGTGTGAGCTTCCTGGCCACTTTGTGAGCATAAACCTGCCAACTCAAGCCTCAGCAATGGTGGACACCCCTCCCTTGCCAATCTGCAGCATTGCAGGTCAATCTCAGACTGCTGTGGTAGCAGTGAGAAAGGGTTCGTGAGCAGGAGACCTGCCGATCTAGGCACAGGAGGGGATCTCCTGGTCTGCCGGTTGCTAAGACCACGGGAAAAGAGCAGTATTTGGGCAGAAGTGTATCATTCCTCCAGGTACAGTCAGTCATGGCTTCCCTTGGCTAGGAAAGGGAAATCCCCCAACACCTTGTGCTTCTTATGTGAGGAGACACCCTGCCCTGCTTCAGCTTGCCCTCTGTGGGCTGCATCCACTGTCCAACTAGCCCCAGTGAGATGAACCAGGTACCTCAGTTGGAAATCCAGAAATCACCCATCTGTGTAGATCTCTCTGGGAGCTGCAGAACAGAGCTGGTCCTATTCGGCCACCTTGGAAGCCTCCCTATTGTTCTTTTGTTTTTTTAGAGATGGGGTCTTATTATTTTGCCCAGGCTAAATTTTTACCCCTGGGTTCAGACAATCTTCCTGCCTCAGCCTCCTAAATAGCTGGGACTGTAGTAATTCACTACCACACCCAACTCAATTTTGGAAGTTTTTAAAATGCATTGTCACTTTAAATATTTTCTGCATCAAACTTTCTTTCTTTTGATTTTCTGATGATATGAATAGTAGGTCTTTTGATATTTTGCCACAGGTCTCTAAGATCCTGTTTATGATATTTTTCTAGAATAAAACTCTGTTGTTCAGATAATTTCAACTTTACTGATTCTTTCCTCTTTTATGGCCATCCTCTGTTGAGTCCATCCAGTGAGTTGCTATTTTGATTGTTGTATTTTTTAGTTCCAACATTTTCATTTCATTATTTTTTAATATTTAAGATTTTTGCAAACATAAGGTATAATTAATTACATGTCCAAACCTATTCAAATCCTGCCCTGTTTGTGTCTACAAGTTCTACTACTGCTGCTTTGGAAATCCAACTACCATCACTATTGGTCTTGCCAGCAGAATTATCTGAAGCAGCAGAAGGGTGGCCTCTTTCTCATTCTGTTGTCCAAGTCTTAATTCCATTTGGATCTAAATCATATTTTAAAATTCACCTGCAAGAAGTATGAGAAATATCATTTTGTGTAAGTTTCCTGTTTCTGCATTATAGAAAGGCATATGGAAAAGGGCTGTAAGGTTGTTGAGGTAGTTGCTCTGCAATGTCTGCCTTAGACATATAGGTCATAGAAAGATGAATGGAAATGCCAGAATTCTTCATTCTATGACTAATGATATTGCGCCATCAACTTCACATTTTATGTACTGTTTTTCTGATGATGTGTCTTTTTTGCATTACTGATTTAAACTTCTACCTTGAAATTGTTTCCAGAGCTTGTGTTTTCTCCTTTGAATAGTATTGATTATAATAATATTGCAATGATAAATGATCTGATAAGCTTGAATAGTGGAAATCATATTAAATACAGTCATGTATTGCATTACACCATTTTGGTCAACAATGAACTGCGTATACTAAAGTGGTTGAATAAGATTTAACAGCTGAATAATTGCTATCACCTAATGATATTGTAGCCATTCCAATATAGTAGGGCAAGACACTACTCACATGTTTGTGGTGATGCTGGTGTAAAAAAAACCTACTGTGCTGCCGGGAATATATAAGTGTAGCACATACATTCAAGCATAGTACATAATACTTGGTAATGACAGTAAATAACTATGTTACTGGTTTACGTTTTATTATACTATAGTTTTTATTGTAACTTTAGAGTGTATTTCTTCTACTTATTAAAACCAAAAAAAGCTACTCTAAAACAGCCTCAGACAACTCCTTCAGGAGGTATTCCAGAAGAAGGCACTGCTATCATAGGAGATGACAGCTCCATGCGTGTTACTGCCTGTGAAGACCTTCCAGTTGGACAAGATTTGGAAGTGGAAGACAGTGACATTAATGATCCTGATCTTCTGTAAGCCCAAGCTAATATGTGTGCTTGTGTCTTAGTTTTTAGCAAAAAAGTCTGAAGAGTAAAAGATAATTCCTAATAATTGAAAAACCTTATAGAATAAGTACATAAAGAAAAAAAGTGTTTGTGTTTTGAGCTAAGTGCACTATGAGAGAATTAAAAAGTTAAAAAATTACAAAGTCTGTAAAGAATAAATTACAGTAAGCTAAGGTTAATTTATTATTGAAGAAAACTAAGAAGAATAAATTTAGTGTAGCCTAAGTGTGCACAGTTTAAACATTACTGACACTACTGTAGTGTACAGTATTGTCCTAAGCCTTCCCTCATTACTCACTCACAAACTCACCCAAGCCAATTCTAGTCATGTAACCTCCATTCATGATAAGTGATCTATTCAGGTATATCATTTTTAATATTTTATAACATATATTTACTGTACTTCTTCTATATTGATCTATGTGTAGATACACACAAATACCATTTTGTTATAATTACCTACAAAATTCAGTTTAGTCACATGCTGTATGGATTTGCAGCCTATGAGCAATATCCTAGGAGCATGGTAGGATACACAATCTAGGTTTATGTAGGTATACTCTGCGATGTTCACATGACAAAATAGCCTAACAACACATTTCTCAGAATGTGTCTCTGTGGTTAAATGACTCATGACTGTAATAGTGAATCCAGTAGGTTGTTAAGCTGAGTAAAACCGTTTAGATTGAAAACATTCACTCTCAGCTAGAGCATTGTCATAGTGAAGAAAATAGTCCTGTGTGGCAGTTCCTGCCAAATGCCTCACCCCAGACTTCCTGCAATGCCTCAATCATTAACTCAGCTATTTATTGAACATTTAACATGCACAATGGCTGTGCACAATGTCATAACATTTGAAATTTATATTTACGTATTGCTGTATTGCTCTTTTACTATGTGCCTTTCTGTTTATTTTATCTCATGTAATATTCACAACCAGTTTATTTTTCAAAAGAAACAGACCTAAAGACTTTACTAGGAATGCCCACCAAAATGAATATGTTCCATTGGATATTATTTGATTTTGTCAAATGTATTCACTATGATCCGTGCCATTCATATCCTAAAACTTAATCAATTTTGTCTTCACTTGTTATTTTTTGATGTACATGGTATTTGAATTACGTGGAAATGACAACATTCTGATAAAGATCTTGTTACTTTCCTGTGAATCAGAGGGGAAATGTTGTATTTTATAAGTAGTGGCTATTATCCTCCAATGTTGAACAGCTTCCTCTAAAATATTTCTATAAAAATGATGCCTTACATTTCATCTTGCTCAAAATGCATTGAATAATATATTTCTCCCATTCAACAATGAGTCTGCTTTATAAGTCACACAAAACAGTTCATTATTTAGTGTTACTTTCATAAACTTAATTATGACAAAGTTGTCTATGCTATATAATTTTATTTGGTTTAGATTATAAAGATTTTGTATGTCATTGAGTCCATCTATATTCTTTTGTCTTTTTGCATTTCTTTTACTCACATAATCTATCAAAGGGGACAGAATATGATTGTTTATGTAATTCATAATTGTATATTTTGAAAATTCTAACTTTTCCTAAGCAAATATTTAAAATTAAATTTATTCACATACCAGTCATCATATCTCTGAAACATTCTAATGAATTTTTCACAAAATAATTTTTTAAACCTAAAAGTTGATATAGTTCTGTTTAAACAGTTTGTTAGCTTTCTTTTCTTGGTGTAAATCATCACAATAAAAAAAGAGTCAAGGACAAATGTTTCTCTCTTTCCATCCATCCATCCATCCATCCATCCATCCATCCATCCATCCCTACCTCTCTCTCATTTAATCCATCACCCAGTTTTTACTTTTATGGTGATTTGTGCATTCTAGATGTTATTGAGGAACAAATGGTTATAAAATAGAAGGTAGAGTTAAAGCAAGATAAATACAGCCTTAGAGAGACTCCATACTTCTATATTTGAGTCCTTGTGAATGAACTGTAACCTATCTTAATAGTCAGACACAATTGAAAACCTAACTTAATAGTAGGCACCTGTAACAATGACTGAGTGTTGGCCAATCCCAGTGGCTATGTTTCAACCACTCATAGATTGCTAAATGTTCATTCTGAAAAACTGAGGTCCTTCTGGCTTATACATTAGGCCTGGGAGGTAGCCAAGTCTTACAGAAACACCAAAATATTACTAAAGATAACTTACAGTGGAACGTCTGAATGAATAACAATGCATTGAAGTATATTTAAGAAATGAGGCCTCTCAGTGAAGTTCCTTTTGGCTAAGAATGGGCTTGGCACTACAGCATGTCAACTGTTATTCTCTTTGGAATAATCTGCCTTGTACTCTTTTCTGATAGCTGTAGGTGACAGGATTAGGCATGTACAGGATTGTGGGATATAGGTAGCTTTTTCCTCCCTAAAAGGGGAAACTTGAGAGATGATGGGACTGCTGGAAAAGATCCCTTTGCTATAAAAAAGCAGATGCCTGAACTTTTCAGTGTCTCTGGAATGTGTGTGCGTGGGGGGTGCTTCTCTGGCCTTTTTGCCTTCCCCACCCTGCCACAAGCAATGTTTTTCTCTCTCTCCTTTCCCTTTCTTACCTTGCCTATTACTCAGGGCAACGATCCTGCCCAGAGATCACATGTTGAAACCCATGGTCAGAGGTTGTATTAATGATGATGGGGCCCAAACAGGGGCAAATTTAAGCCTTGCCAGTTTGATATTGTGTGCTAAGCAGAGGAGCTAGTGTCTATGTTTTATCACATGTATTTTACTCTGGCCAGAACAAAAAATATATAATTTTCCTTTATCATGCAACTTTGCCCCAGTGCAATGGTACAGCAAGCTGAGTCACTAGGGCCACTCAGGGAAAGGGAACCCAGAAGCCTGGCATGCTGGCAAAAGGGTAAGAATTTCTTACCAGTCAGATTTTTGGCTTCTCTCTCTCTGTACAGTTGAATAAATGGTAAAAATCACTGTTTATCTCTTCTGTAAAGTTTTGATTAATATGAAAAAGAATTCTGAGGCTAGTCTTAAACTGATGTATTTGTGCTATGAATTTGTTATTCTGGTTTGAGGGATACCTTAGGATAAAACATAGACTTAGGCCCTCATAAGCTAGCTGCTCAAGATGGCTCAGCAAGCTGGTCAATAACAAACTTTCCTGCAGGTCCCTAAAACAAACAAAAAAGCTGGATAGGGTCTCCGTCTTGTTTTATGTCCTTGGGAACTTGACCTTGTGACCGCATGACAGTATTTTCCCTTGGATTCTGCCTTCCAGGGAGCAGGAATTTTAGGGTTTATGTCATAGTTAACTCAAAATTATCTTGAGTAGTTAAAAGCCTTAGCAATTTCAAAATGAACTACTCTTTAGACTCCTGGGAAGGACAGTTGACACTGCCCTGTGCTGTAGCTCAGTGTCTAAGATTTTGGCCTTTCCCACTGGTGGTCTGGGTTTGATTTCCTGCTTAGGAAGTAAGTCCTTTTTTGGTTTAATATCTGCATAACCTTGTGTCTCTTCTCCACTATAAACTATCTTAAATTGTCTTTTCTCTGATCCCCTGGGAGGTTACCTTTGAAATTTTCTTTTGAAAATTCACTGACCTGGCTAAAATCAGGTGATAAGAAATTTTAAAAGGACTTTATTAAAGAGTGCTATGGTTAAAAGTCAGCTTAGTTAAAAGTGGATATTCAAGCTCTAACAGGCTGGACTCCTTGGGAAAAACAGGAGGCACCTGAAACCCCTTTCCTGGCCCTGTTCTTCCAAGGGCTCCACCCTAAAGCCAATAATCAATTAAGAAACTTAAAAACTGGCAAGTGGAACATTTTACAACTACTGAGGTAATCTTCTTCTGTCTGTCTGTGTAATTATACCTGTGTTGTGTGTAATGTTTATATAAAAGAGCTCTAATTAATTGGCTTAAACAAAATAAGCACTTAAATCAAATATCTTGAAAGCAAAATAAAACTGTGATTCCTTTTAGTTTATGTAACTTTAGTAAGTTTTGGGGAAAAAACAGCTTTAAAGATTATTGATAAAATAAATACATTTTTTGTCTAAATTATGCAGGTCAGATATTAGGTTTGATAAATGCTTTAAGGTCATAAACGGCTTTGACTTTTGAAAATTGTTCAATTTATTTTGGAGGCACTAAGTTCTAAATAAGACCAGGAGATATATGGAATTAGCCATGCCCCCTAGCTATGCAAAGAATGTTATAAAGACATTTTATATAAGAAAGGATGTTATACGGTAAATTCTTGTCCTAAAGTAAAATGACTAGTTGTTTAAAAAGGGACATGTTTAAGGCAAGTCAGAATATCTAAACATGTTGTACATGGGCTATGTAAGTTGTGAAAGAATTTATGAAAAGTTCATGCCAGAAACGTTGTTCAATTTAAAGGTGATTAGGCCTGCCAAATGCTTCGTAAAATGCCACTATGACTCTTAACTGCACAGCTTGCCTGTTTTACAGCTAGGCAAGACATGGGACACATGGTGTTAGATGCTGGAAAGAGTCAGACCTTATCTGCATTTCTGTCTAGGTCCTAGGCTCCATACCTAGTACATAATTAAAATCCCTTACTTACCAAGTTTTTCACCAAAAGTAAAAGTTTCTAAGAGTTAACATTGTAACAATGTAATTGAGATTACTGAAAAAATAGGTTTACATGCAAGGTGTGTAAGGAGAATGAAATGTGTTTTTTGTAAGATTATAAGAAAGTGTAGGAATGTAAACTTTTGCCTAGGTTAGAGGGTTAAAGGACTGTTTTAAATTAAAAGAAGTTTGAAAAGTTGTGGAAGGTTTGTAACAGCTAATTATAATAGATTCTACGTGTGAACATATTGGCTAAAACTAAAATGGCATTATTCAGATTTTTTTTTTCATAAATTGGACATTGGAATAGAAGCACAACAGAGATTTCATAGAACATTGTGCTGCTCTGAGAAAAAAATTGTAAAGGGGCTATAAAAGGTTTATAAAAATCTTACCTTATGGTCAAACTAATTAAAATGGACTAGATTTATAAAATGTTGTGAAAACTAGCTTTAACATTAAAATACACTAATGGAAACATAAAATGTGGTCTTAAAAGAGGATATTTATGTAATATTAAAAGATAACAAAAGGTTTTGTTTACCTTTTAAGTGAACTACAAAAGAAAAAGGGGAGCTGGGAAAGACAAGAGAGTCAGTTGGCTTCATGCTATCTTCACTGGGTCTTGTTTGGAGAGCTGAGTCTCCTCTCTATCAGAATACTGTTTTTTACTTAAAAAAAAGCTTTGAGTTATCATTTTGCTTAATGAATGATTTATAGTCCTAAGATTCTATTTTGTAATATCCAATGTTTTTAAACCTTTGGTATTTAACAAACCTTTCAAAATCAAGCTCGAGATTATCATGCTAAATAAGCTAATATTAAAATTGTTTAAATATACAATTTGAGTGAATTCCATGATCTAAGTCAAATTACCTATGATAAACCATTAGTATCAGTGCTATGCACCTACACTGGAGAAACAACTGATAATCAAGAGGACATAAGTTCAATGTTAAGCATGGACTCTTGAAGAACCAGGACAGCCACACTTATCCTTTCTGAGTACTTAAAGCTTTTGTTATTAAAGGTTCTGCATTCCATGACTCATCATTGAAAAGATAAAATAATCCAAACTGAACATATTGATGTGGTGACTTATAAATTGCAGAAATAGTTTAAAACCAATGTTCAGTTCCATATTCCTGGGAAGACAATCAAAGCTTCAGATACATTTCGCTACCTGCTTGGCCATTTAAACATTTATAAAGGGATTTCATTCAATTGTCATTTTCAATGCGTGCTTTCTGGTTGTATAAAAGCTTTCCCATGCAAGAAGACTGATGTTATAATAGTAGGTTATTATGCCACAGTGTATTTTTGCCAGGTAAATTTCACTGAGGACAATCCCCTTACAATCCAGAATAGGAAGATTGGATTTTCTGAAAACGTCAGAGAAAGACTGTCCTTGCCATCCACACTACAGCAAATCTTTGGAGCCATGAACCTTGGGTTCATAATCTCACAACTGAGAAGGGTCCCGCCACATTCCTGGAACTGTACACCCATTGGAAACCTGAAGGTAAAACTAACCAGGAAAGTTTCTCCCCAGAAAAAGCTGGACATCCTTGATGTGAACAGCTTTTCCCAAGATCGCAGCTCAAGACTTCCGTTATCATCAGACTCTTATCTTTGAATATTTTGTCTCTGTTTATGCGTCTATGAACAACAGAAATAAAATGGGGGTCTATTATTCGAACTTATAGGGCATACTTTTATTTGTGAAGGAATTTGCAGCCAGTCTTATACGTGAATAAACTTATACTTTAATAGATAAAAGATGAAGGCCCCATGTAGGTAAGAAACTTTTGGGGTCAAAACTCCTCTTAATCCACATCATGGATTAAAGAGAACATTGCCAGGAGGCCTTCACTCTTCTAGAAGGACATAGGCCCTTTCTCCATGATTTAGAATAAAAGAGACAATACTTAGAAATGTCACCCTCACAATAGGCTCTACAGCAGATTCTACTTTAAAGGCTGTCATTACACAACAGACTTTAATTCCTCTTATGAAAGTTATGCTAAATAATACAATTGGCTAAACAGAAAAGTACCTGTGCAGATGCTGACACTTGTGGCTAATGGAGAAATACAGCAAATGTAGATTATAAAAATTCAATTGTAGGGTTTTAATGAAAAGGACACTTAGTCAAGTGAGTAGACTCTTCATCTAGCTCATTCTTTAATCTATTTAATTTTATGTGGTTTGGTTTATGGGGACTCTGGGTAAGGTGCATACTCCAAACTCTTAGTATTATCCTCCTGATAGTCATAGTAATAGTCTCCCTGGTGCACTGTATTCTCTCAAAGGTTTTAAGTGTTTCAATGCAGCCATCTCTAGAATGTCAAATGGTCTCTCTTCAACTAGAATGACAAAAGCTGAAAGAAATGTGTGACCATGAGGACACTGTAACCTATCAATGACATGCTGAGACTAGAAACCCAAAATGATGGTAACTGAGAGTAGCGCTGAGGCCCTAAGTTTTGGTCACACTCTCACCTAAGTGAGAACCTGGCTAAAAAGGAGGAGGTGTTTTTTTAAACAAAATTATGGGAGGCCATTATTTTGGACTGAGCTTATGCAGTAGGCCCCAACAAACCAAACCAAACTAAAATGGAGTCACGTGTGCTAAATGTGACATAACCAAACTAAGGCTTTAAGAAACACATAGATCCTAGAATAGATCAGGTTTTGTTTATCTCCTGTGAACAGGATGTTCCAGCGTAAGGAGGTACCCTCTACTCATTCCTTATTCTCTCCTTGCAAAACCCACTATTCTACTGTTTCCCAGTGAGTTTCAAAACCATATAAGTACATTTACAATAGTGATAGTAACATCAATGACTAAGATTTTGATCAGTTTCTCAAAATTGAGAAAATGACTGAAAGTGGGGAATTGTTAAAGCAAACTAAATATGACCTAAGAAGAATTCCATACTTCTCTATTTGAGTCCTTGTGGATGAACTGTAACATAGCTTAATACTCAGACAAAATTGAAAACCTAACTTAATAGTATGCACCTATAACAACAGCTGAGTGTTGGCCAATCCCAGTGGCCATACTTCAACCACTCATAGACTGTTGAATGTTCAAACTGCATTCCAATAAGACAAACGTCAAGCTTAACCAATCTCACTGTTTCTATACCTCACTTCCAATTCCTGTAAGTCACTTCACCTTTTTGTCTATAAATTTGTTCTGACCACGAGGACCACGAGGCACCTCTGTAGTCTCTGTGAATCTGCTGTGATTCTCGGGGCTGCCTGATTCAAGAATCTTTCATTGCTCAATTAAACTTCTTTAAAATTAATTCAGCTGAAATTTTTGTTTTATCAATAGAAATACATTATCTAAATGGAAACCACTAAACCTAAAACAAAACAAGAAACCAAGGGCCTTGTACAACTGGTGTACAATGCATAAGAAAAATGTATACCTTTACTTTGACACCAAATGTGAAAATAAGGAAAACAAGATTAGTGGAGATGATAAAACTGACTCTACATGCTTTTTTTTCAGTTGGTCAATAGAGACAATGACCAGGGTCTATCTAGTTTCCTAAACAAACTAATTTGCTTTCTTATGTGCAAATATGTGATTAGAATGTAGTAATGGGGTGGAAAAGTTAACTTTTTCTGTCCCTTTCTCACGTGAATTAAAATCTGAGCTGTGGTCAATGTCGAGTAGCTTTCTGATGGTTTATGCAATTACCTGCCTAGATGCCTGCATGGGGTGCCTCTAATTCTTCATAGCTGGAGTCAAACCCAATCCTACAGTTTGTGATCAGTCCAGTTTCCAGTGACAAAGGAGTTAAACAACTTAGTGTTGCCAGCATTATAATACTAGCAAAACACTTGTATAATATATACTATGTACCTGGTATCATGTTGAACACTAATACATATATATACTCAAACTCATGAAGTTAATACTATTATCTGAATTTTATAGATTTGGAAACTGAAGCACAGATAGCATAAGTAACTTGCCCTCAGTCATATATTTACTACATTGCAGAGCCGGGATTAAAATCTAGACAGGCTGGTTTCAAAGTCTAGGTTCTCAATTGCTGTACCATTTGCTCTTCTATATTATAGTGCTTCTGTATTATGTCAGCTCCTTTGGTCTTGCTCTTAATTTTTGGCCTATAATATACTGCTCTTTCCTAGTTACTGCTACCAGTATCGATAACATTGTGCTACAATTATTAAAATGAAAAATTTATAGGTGAAAAATCATTTTATTTTAAATATATAGATTCATTGATCATTATAACATTCATATGGAGAGGTCAAAGTGATCATTGTTATCTCATGCTACACAGATGAGAAACTGCAATTCAATGCTTTACCCAAAGTCATCCAAATAGGAACATGTAAAGCCAAGACTTGAACACAAATCTTCTGATTGCAAGCCCAGAGCTCGTTGACTACACTGTACCTCTTTCTTACAATATGGCTTTCTTAGTGCCAGCTTTCTCTCTGAGGAACTGCCTCTTCCTTCAGCTAGCTACACAGAGACTGCTCACTCCTTCATGTGGTATCTGCCCTCATCCATGGCAGGCATATCAAAGATAATCACCTCAGAATTAAATACAACGTTTGTGCAAGAGATGTGCCCAGACAGCAGCAGGGGGTCATTTGATTTTATTTCCTGTTCATCTTTTTGTTCTTAGCCACGCTGTGCTCTTCCTGTTTATTCTGACGTTTCATGGTTTGTAAGGAATTTGATTGATTAGTTTTAATTAGTGTTCTTGTTACTTAGAAAAGGCCCCAACCTTCTTTCACTGCAAAATTAATAAATACTAGGAATAAGAGGCCTCTAATAGCCTTTGAGCCCTGCAAAATTGTTACTGGGTCTCATAATCCATTAGCTTTTTCCTAACAGGAACCTCCTTCATCATAAGTTGCTAATAAAATTGATTTATTTTGTTGTTTCTAAAAATCCAAGTCTTAGCAATTAACTTTTATTTCAAAGCAAAATATAACTATGATGAACATTATCAGATTTTAAAATTTGGTTTAACCTCTACAAGACAGTCAGCTTATAGTTGATATGTTTCTTATGTTTTAGTAAAATCACTCAACTGCTTATTCTGGCTAAATAATTTGGTGGCAATGCAAAAGAGGATAAATGGCTATTAAATGTTGCATAAAACAAAGAAGTCAGGCAAAGAATGGGCAGAAAAGTGTGATTGGTCAGTAGTTGCAAAAAAAACCCAGTTGAAATTACTACAGGCATTTGGCTTTGAAGATCTCAGCATGTCTTGAGTACTTAAAGGACCCTGACCTTTGATGGCCAGCTTTGTGAGTTACCTCTTTCCACTACAGATTTAATGTAATTTAGTATCTCCTTAACAATGTCTTTCTCAGACCATATATGGTATGGTTTGGCTCTGTGTCCCACCCAAATCTCATGTCGAATTGTAATTCACATGTGTCAGGGGAGGAACTAGGTGGGAGGTGATTGGATCACAGGGGTGGATTTGTCCCATGTTGTTCTCACGATAGTGAGTTCTTACAAGATCTGATGGTTTAAAGGTGTGGCGCTTTCCCTTTTGCTCTCTTTCTCCTGCTGCCATGTAAAACATGCCTTGCTTCCCCTTCTCCTTCAGCCATGATTGGAAGTCTCCTGAGGCCTCCCCAGCCATGCAGAACTGTGAGTCAATTAAACTTCTTTTCTTTGTAAATTACCCAGTCTTGGGTATTTTCTTATAGCAGTGTGAAGATGGACTAATACAATATGTGACAAGTTTTAATAATTTGTCAGGAGCCCAGAAAGAACCACAAAAATTTAAGAACTCCGAGACAAAAGAAAACTAAACAATGAGTAAAAGTAATTCCTGCAGTGGACAGAGGCATAAATTAATAACAACAAATATAGATCAGATAGTACTCTTTTTTTTTTTTTTTTTTTTTTTTTGACGGAGTCCCGCTCTGTCGCCCAGACTGGAGTGCAGTGGCCGGATCTCAGCTCACTGCAAGCTCCGCCTCCCGGGTTTACGCCATTCTCCTGCCTCAGCCTCCCAAGTAGCTGGGACTACAGGCGCCCACCAACTCGCCCGGCTGGTTTTTTGTATTTTTTAGTAGAGACGGGGTTTCGCCGTGTTAGCTAGGTTGGTCTCGATCTCCTGACCTCGCGATCCACCCGTCTCGGCCTCCCAAAGTGCTGGGATTACAGGCTTGAGCCACTGCGCCCGGCCTACTACTGTATTTCAGATAGTACTCTTTTGACAACTTAACTGTCTTCACATCACTTCAGAGAAGCCAGCCTGATATCTAAAATTATTTAACTTACGCCTGTAATCCAAGTGCATTTGAAGGCCAATGTAGGAGGATGCCTGGAGGCCAGGAGCTTGAAATTAGATGGGGCAATGCAGTAAGACCTCATCTCTACAAAAAATAAAGAAAGTTAGCCAGGTGTGGTGGGGCACATTAGTGGTCCCAACTATTTGGAAGGCTGAGGCAGGAGGATCACTTGAGCTCAGGAGTTTGAGGCTGCAGTGAACTGTGGTCATACCACTGTACTCCAGCCTGGGCAACAGAGTGAGATTCTGTCTCAAAAAATCCCCACAATTATTTAAGAGATTGTAATTGTTTCCTCCAGGGTGTACTCTGAAGCTGATGATAAAATACCATGCCTTTCACTCAGTATGTCATAATCAGAAAGCTCTGTAAAAATACAGATCTTAAAATATTATGTTTATGACCACTGGGGTATAGAAGACAGATGTGCAGATAGATACTGTGTTGGTCTCTTGAAAGACTACTGTAGTTCTTCACTTATAGATTCATATCTTGCACAAGTGGAGTCAGTTTTTATTGTGTTTTAGATTATGTAATTTATGTTCTGTTGTGTAACGTTATTTCCTTATATCATTTGTAAATATAGTATTTTGACTGAACTGTCTTTTTGTCTTTTTTAAGTTGGTTGTCTACCTATCTACAAAGCTATTCTTCCATCTTTAGTTCTTATCAAATCAGTCTTTTCTATTTGATGCTGTTTTTAATGATTCTTTCCTAATTTTCTCTAGCTTTTCTCTGTGCCAATAAGTATCTGATGTAAAATTCAATGAATGTTCCAACATATATTGGTGATATTCTTAAATACATTTAATTTTCTGGAAGTTAATTCAATAGTTAATTCTTTATTTACATATTATTATCTCAGACAAATACTTTTCCCTCCTAGTCTCCTTAGGTGGTGCCAACAAATTTTTCCTCACTCAAAATCCTGTAGAGTGATTGTCTTCTTTTCTGGTTGCTGACTTTCTTTGCAACTGAGACTCTCTGTGAAATGTCTACTAACCATTACTAGAAAACTAGTGATTTTTGTTACTTAACATAATTAACAACTGTTCAGAGACTTTAGTTTACTTCAATTAATGAAAGATGACCATGCCATAACCCCTGTGGGATAGCAATCAGAATGTGAGTATGACCATTCTACGACTATTGTAGGATAGCGCTGAGAGTGTGAGTTTACTAATTCCAGTTTTTTTCTAAACTGAGTCTCTATATGATTTCATGTCTTCAAACAATCAGTTGCTAAGATACTGTTTGTCAAACAATCCAACAATTCAATAGGGAAAAAAATAGTCTTGTTTTTGCCAAGTCACTCCAGTCAA
Source organism: Rhinopithecus bieti (assembly GCF_001698545.2). Taxonomy (NCBI): domain Eukaryota; kingdom Metazoa; phylum Chordata; class Mammalia; order Primates; family Cercopithecidae; genus Rhinopithecus; species Rhinopithecus bieti. The sequence continues at coordinate 55,414 of NW_016809038.1, forward strand.
AACAGGTGAACTGTTCCAAATAAAAATATAGAAGATTATGGATCTATGAACTCTTAACCCCTAAAATAATGTGGAAAATTGTGATCTGTGAATGTATGCATTTTCCAGGGAGATGATTTTTTACTCTTATTAGATTGTCAGCACCTTGCACAGTGCTTGACACATTGTTAAGTCTGAATAAATATGAGTTGACTGAAGTATGACTAAGTAATGCTAAAAATGATTCCTTCATTATTAAAAAGGAGTCTAGGAATGACCAGAATTACTTTTTTTTTCTTTCAGTTTTCCCATCTAAAAATCTTAGTTTCTCCTTCTTGATTTTCTGAGGAGGTGGCTACTGGAAGTTCTGAATCTTTCATGTTTCTTGACTTTTCTGTCATACTTTCTAATTCTTTATCTGTTTATGATATATTCTGGGAAATTCCTTTACAATATTTGCTGGCAAATTCATCAATTCAGCCTCCTAGCTCACCAATCCACCTTCAGCTGTATTTTTTCCCCTGATATTCACACTATTTAAATGTTTTAATTTTGATTTCAGTACTGTTTTCTCATGGTATTTTTTTCCCACTAGCCTGATTTTATTCCTTAGATTAGATGTTCTCTTTTTGCTTATCGCTCATCCAAGTATTCCTAATGGTATCTGGTCCATGGAGGTCCCTTTTCTTGATTTTGAATGTAGTTATAGATTGAAAAGATAATTTGATGTTATTTTTAGAAATTCAAGATGGTTAGGCCAGAGTGAAATGATACATGTGTGCCTACCCTCTTTAGGTAGAAGTCCTTACTTTTTTCTCCAAGTGTCTTTTGAAGCCAGTGATCATTCATTTAAAAAAATAGTATTTCTCATTAAATTTTCAAAATATTATAGAAACTTGGTTAGGTCTAAATGAATAAATGAAACCCATAAAACTAAATCACACCACTAAATATTGCTATTAGAGTTTTGATAAATATCTTTTATTGAATGAGACTTTCCTATTTCTTGTATGTTCAACTCATGGGATAGAAGCAGGAGATATCCAGGAGCTGAGAAAAACACACTTCAGATTAAATTCATGGAGGAGGACATTGTAATGTGATTTGAAAGGAAACAAGATTCTCTTTAGCAAATTCATATCTGAAACTTATGCTCTTAGATCTGGGAACAGGACTCATAGCACCGGAGACAGCTATTAGAAGGTAGCTGACATTCTCAGTGTGTAGTGTCTGTGATTATTACTATTTTTGTTGTTATTATTACTAAGACAAGGTCTGGCTCTGTTGTCCAGGCTGGTGTGCAGTGGCATAATCTCGGCTCACTGCAACCTCCACCTCCCAGGCTGAAGCCATCCTCCCACCTCAGCCTCCTGAGCAGCTAGGACTATAGGCATGTGCCACTATGACCAATTAATATTTGTATTTTTAGTAGAGAAGTATTTTGCCATGTTGTCCAGGCTGGTCTCAAACTCCTGACCTCATGTGATCCGCCTGCCTCAATCTCCTAAAGTGCTGGGATTACAGGCATGAGCCACTGCACCAGGCCCTGTTATTATTATTATTTTTTTCAGTTAGCCAAAGAAAAGACTATCAGGAAACTGGCACAAGTCCACCCCAATGCCTTTTCTTCCCTTTCTACTCAAACTTTCTGTTTCTCTATCCTATGCCGGAGTGAGAGTTAGAAAGAATAGCTGCGACCCACAGCTCAGAAAGCTAGAAACATTTCTAAGGAACAGGAAAACTTGGAGCTTGCTACTCACTAGGTAAATAATCAAACTCTGTTTAAAAAAGGGAAGGTATAAGGATTTTGATATAGAAGAGGATGCTAAAAGAAGTGGGACATTGGAGAAAGGAGTTAGTAGGATGAAATATGGGTGTGTGTGTGTGTGGAATATTGTCAACTAACTAGAAAACAATCACATGGGGTGCCATAGAAGGGCTGGGCAGTGGGCCTCCATCCAGTGGGAGGAATTAGACTGTTATGAAAAGTCCTTCTTGATTTCATCCCTTTCCCAAGCTCTCTATAGTTGAAACGTACACTGGAAACCACTGTCAATAGTTGACTGAAGCTTATTTGGGTATGTGTTAACATTGCAAAAAGAAAAGAATAAACCACATCTTCCTCCGACACCTGGGTAACAGCACACATCTAAGACGTTTTCAGTGTGTTCATTGATAAGGGTGGAACCAGCAGGAGAACTGTTTTACGTTATTATGGGGCTAAAAAAACCCAGACTCTTCTCTCTCCCTGTGGCACTTTCATCCTCAATTGTTTGCTTAGTTAACTTCTACCCTTACTTCATGTCCCAGCTGAGGAGCCTCTCCCTTCAAAAAGGCTTCTTTCAGCTTAGGTAATGTTTCCTCCCTTTTCTCACTTTTCCTTTCCTACATTTAGCATGGCATTCTGTACTACCTCCATCCCAGCACTGATTACTTTGCCTTGTAATTGTCTGTTTATGGTACTTATCCCCAGAGTGAAGCAAGAGGGCAAGAACTACGCATTTCCACTCTATGTACAATTGTACTTGAGACATCTAGCTCTGTGCCTGCAATATAGCGAGCACTCAATTTGCATTGCTGGTTGTATCTGCTGTGAATGTGCTAAATAATAATAATAGATAATACTTGTATAGTGACTACCATGTGCCAGGCCGAGTTCTGGAAACTTCACATATTTAATCCACATGATAAATAAGTATTATTTAATACATTTTTTAATAGACAGTTTGGTGTAATTTAGTCCACATCATAAGTAGTTAGGTACTATTGTAAAAGGTTTTGGTTTTAAAAATGAACAGACTGAGGTGCAGAGAAATTAAATAACTTGTCCAAGGTCATACAGTTAGAAAATGGTAAAGCTGAGATTTTAAACCAGTAGATCTAGTCCCTGAGTGTGCATTTTTAGCTGTAATATTAGACAGTTTCAACTTAAGGCATTTTCTACCTCCAATGATTAAAAAAACATATATATATATATGTGTACATATATACATATACACATATATATGTGTGTGCATATATATATGTTTTGTTTGCTTAGTTAACTTCTACTCTAAATGAATATGCGTATATATATATAAAATCATTTAAAGAACACCTAAGGCTCTGAAACAATTCTGATATAAGCATAAATAAACATCCTCCCAAGAATGACTTCAGAGTTCAGAAAGGAGACAGGTTTATGAGAACTATACTTGCATGTCAAAGCACAATTGTTTTCCTGTAATGAGGTCAAAAGAAATCATTTGCCAAATAAGATGCAAGAAGTGAAACAGGCTTAGGTTTTCTAAAATGTTATTGACAAAGAGGGTGGATGTTATAGCTGAATTGTTCACCTGACAGAAAGATACAACCAAAAGGTCAATATATCTGTAGAATCATATTTCTAATTGATAGTTTCCATCTGCATTACTAGAATAATCATTGGCACGCAAAATATTTATCTTCCAGGTATAATTGAATTCTGTTAAATCTTTGAACTTTCTCTGCCCTTTTTTCAGTTACATAATGCATCTGGGAGTATGAATACAGCTAGGTTTGACCTGGGCATGGGCAATGCCTTGTAACAGAAGGTGAGAAATTTGTCTTATAGTATCAGTTTGCCATCAACCAACATGGTGAGCTTGGCCAAATCTCTTAACTTCTTTGTACCTCAGTGCCTCACTTTATATGTCGCTGAATACAGCTAGGTTTAACCTAGGCATAGGCAATGTCTTGTAACAGAAGGTGAAGAACTTGTCTTGTGGTCTCAGTTTGCCTATCAACTAACATGGTGACCTTGGCCAAATCACTTAACTTCTTTATGCCTCAATGCACCACTTTGTATGTTGTCCTCCATGACAAAACTAGAGCTTGATTTTTGGCCTGAACTCTTCCACCCCTACTTTCAACTGCTCTGTGAGAAAAATCAAAAGTTCCACCTTAAGTTATTTCAGTGGCAGATTTGTAACCAATCCAATCTCAGAAACTATGAGCTCCAAGTTTTTGTCAATATTTAAATAGTGGAGATAAAGATACATCCATTTAAGTGATTTTTGGAGGTCGGGCTACTTCTCAGGTGAAAAAGGGGTGATGTATTATTAGGATGTTTTCAGTTAGAGCTACAGAAAATCAACTTTTCTTATATCATCCATACACTTTTAATAAGTTTCACGTAACTTTCATGGGTAAGGTAGGCATTAAGCTTGGTATACAGTGTCTCCAACTTCTCTGAGATTCTACTGGTTCTGTTCTCTTCTATGTGTTAGTTTCATCTCTGGGTTGGTTGAAAGATGGTGGTAGTAGTTCAGGCATCTTATTTAAATATGAACATGTCTGGAGGAAGGAGAGTCTATTCCTCCTGTTTTTTCTCCACTCAGGAGTGGAGAACTATTCTCAGAAGTACTCCAGGTAACTCATGTCTGATTGGCTGGAATTGTATCAAATGTCTATTCCTAAGCCAATCACTGGCAAGGAGAATGGATTGCCATGATTGACTCAGATTCTGACAGTCTTTGCCAATGTATTAGTTGGTTTCCTGACATGACAAAGTTTTAGAGTTCCCTATTGTGCCAATTTTGATGATGTCACCTTAGCTTTCTGATTTGCTTAAATAAATCAAGACTTACCCTTGGAGCTGGGGATGCCCAGATTTACCTTCAGAAGAGAGAGATATACAGATAATTAAGATTTAGTGAGGAGGAATGGCAACAGTGTTCACTAGAGTTACTGTGGAAGATGATTATAAAAACAAGAGGCAGCATGGAACAGAGATAGTGGTTATGGAAGGTTCTAGTGCCAGAGAAGCAAGCAGATCAATCCACCAGTGGAGAGGGCAGCAGAGTCTCTGGAGGTGAACATTCTGAGGTTCCAAATGTTCTCTACCATTCTCTGGATATATGAACCTGGGGACATTAATTTTGCCCTATCTCAGTCTTATAATCGCAATAAGATGGAGATAATTTCCCCACTTTGGAATTGATGCTAAAGTAAAATAAGAATGTCAGAGGGAGCTTGGCACATCAGAGATGGTTGCCATTATTAAAATAATGTAACTAATTCTTCCGGAGTAGAGTGATTAGTAGAAGAGTCTAAGTAGGAAAATATTAGTAATTGAAAGGGTGTGGCTAAATTGCAATACCTAACCTTTATTCATGTATAGAGCTTTATCACAGCACTAACCTTTATTGAATGCTTCTCATATGCTAGGGATCATTTATGGATTCTATCAATAATTAGGTACAGGGTACCTACAATGTGTCAGACAGTGAAAGTACAGCAGTAAATACAAACAAAACACTTCTGTTCTCAAGGAGTTTAAAGCCCAGTGTAGGGAGACAGACATAAGTAAATGTATGAAGCATATATTATGCGAGATAGCACTGAGTTCTAAGGGGAAGAGTAATTCAGGGAAGAAGGATGGTGGGGCGGGGCTGGACATGCAAGTTTAAACAGGTGGTTGGGGAAGGTCATCTAAGGAAGATGACAATGTGAGCAAAGAATTGAAACAGGTGAGTGAATAAGGCACATGGCATTCTGGAGAAGGAGAGTTCCAGGCAGAGGGAACAGCCTGTGTGAAAGTTCTGGTACCAGAGCACGCCTGGAAAGTTCGGAGAAAAGAAATGAGGACAGTGTGACTGGAAACACAGAGCAAAGCAAAAATCAGAAGGTGAGGTCGGAAAGCTGGCAGGTGATAGTGGGTGTGGGAGCTCATAGACTTTGCACAGCATTTTCAGGACAAAAGATGTCACTCTCGGTGATATAGAAAGTTGTGAAGGATTTTGAGCAGAAGTAAAATGATTTTCACTACTTTTCCTTTGTCATTCTTTTGGCATTCTTCTGTCTGCATCCCTTCGGACAGATATTGGAGTCTTTTATTCCACACCCTGTGTCCTAGCTGCTCTTTCAAAATTTTCATCTTTGTCGCTCTGGGCTGCATCTTGAGAAATTTCTCAATGCTATCTTTTTATTCATTAATTCCTTCTTTGTCAAATTCTGGGTTCATCTAAATTTTGTTTGTGTGTGTTTCGTTATTTTTAAGAGGTTTGAATTGTTTTTTATGTACTCATTCTTTTATTTTCCTATTTTCTATCATTATTATTCCCTTTAAATAAATTTTCTTCTTTTTTTATCTCTCTGATTATTCCAAATTATTTTATAAATTTTTAGGCAGAATATTATTTTAATATTACTCACTCAAAGGGGATTATTATCCCCGTTGTGATTATTTTTTGGTGGTCGTACTTAGCACTCGTTTTCCTCCCATATGTAGTCTCCCTCCAGAGTGGGATGATTTTAACTTCTGTCTTTTCTCCTTTGTGCTCATCGACTCTTTGTCCAGTGGTATTCTTTGTTGTCTTCCTCTAGCCCTCTGGATCTCTAGTCTGGAATCAGGTGTTTTGATGTGTTGTGGCCCCCTCCTTTGTTGAGATGCTGGAAATAATAAATAACCAGTCTGAGAGCCAGTTCCTGAGTGTGGGGTGATGCTTTGTAAACCAGCTTTGCTGATTCCACAGTGTATAAATCTTGGGTCTAGAAAGCAGTTTTATTAGCCTTTTGCTAAGAGCAATGGGGAGGGGAAACTACCTCCATTCCAGCACCTGGCTTCAAGCAGTGAGACTGGATCCTGTCCCTTGTCTAGCATAGAGTTTTCAATCTTCCTTATTTGCGGTCACTCCTGCTTGTTTTCTAATCATAGATTCTGCAGGTTGTGGGATTTAGCCATGTTCCCTGCTTTGTGTTTCTGTTCCAATTACAGTCCATAATGATGTTTTTGTTTTTAAACCTATGTATATAGTTGAATTTTATTTTTTAGAGTTCTGAATAATTATTTTGGAGGAAAAATAAGACCTCAGAGTATGAAGTTAATTCACCCTCTTGACTGGACTTTTCAAATCAATTTTCAGATCAAAATTTAGAATGCTATTTGTGTCAGTAGGTTTTGTAACCATGGCCAAATCAATTCACTAGTCATAATTTTCTTACCTGGATATCGTAACCTGCTTGGACTGCCATAACAATATATCATAAACTGGGTGGCTTGAAGCACAGATATTTATTTCTAACAGTTCCGGGCACTGGGAAGTAAAGTTTCAGGTGCTGGCAGATTTGGCTCTTGGTGAGGGCCCTCTTCCTTGCTTGCAGATGGCCACTTGCAGAAGGCACTGTGGTTCATATGACCTCCTCTTTGTGACAGTGCAGAGAGAGAGAAAGAGAGAGAGTGAGAGAAAGAAAAAACTCTCTAATGCCTCTTCTTCTTATAAGGACATTAATCCCATCATCAGGGCACCACCCTCATGATGTCATTCAAACCTAATTAATTCCCAAAGGTTCCAACCCAAATACCATCATACTGAGAGTTAGGGCTTCAGTCAATGCATGAATTCTGGGGTGTCACAAATATGCAGTCCCTCACGCTGGACAAATACTACATTATTGTTTCCCAGTTTGCTTCATAATCATGGTTTGTGCAATTTCAATAGAATATTGATAAAGAATGCTTCACTTAGGTAAGTTTGGAAACTCTAAGTTAAACCAGATCAAACAGATTGTTTCCATTGAAGGTCTTCTCAATGAGATGCCTTAAACATGCACATGTATATTGTGAATTACCTAAGGGAGATTAAATATGCATAATCTCTTAAACTCATTGCATTTTTTTGATGCCATACTTGCTAATATCTCCTAGAAAAGTATTTCAAGGAAGACAATATAGAGAATGCTAATACTAAAAAATATATATATATAAATATGTATGAAATTACAAATTTGTATATATATACACAAATTTGTGCATATATGTAATTATATATATATATATATATTCTGAATACCTAGAAAAATATTGTTTTATGCAGACTGTCCTTGACTTATGATTGTTTGACTTGTGAGTTTTTAACTTTGCAGTGGTGTGTATACCGAAATGATACATGTATACCGAAATGTATATCGAAAGTGATACACACTTAGCAGAAACAGTACTTCAGGTACCCAAACAACCCTTCTATTTTTCACTTTCGGTACAGTAGTCAATAAATTACATGAGATTTTCAACACTTTATTACAAAATTGGCATTGCATTACATGATTTTGTTCAACTGTAGCCTAATTAAGCATTCTGAGCACATGCACATTTGAGGTGGCTAGGCTAAGCTATGATGTTTGATAGACTAGGTGTATTAAAGGCATTTTCCACTTACAATATTTTTAACTTATGATGGGTTTATCAGAATGTAACTTGTTGTAAGTCAAGGAACACCTGTATATACATATATACATACATACATACATACATATGTGTGTTTGTTATATTATTGTGTCATATAGGTCATCAGCACCAACAAATAGCATAATACTATGAATAAGAAAGTCATTAAAAAGTATTTTGTTTTGTTTTTTTAACCAATGGAAAGTAGGAATTATAGAGCAATGGATTATTACAATGAAAGAGTTTTTTCATATAGAATTGAGTGCTTTTCAATTTTCAAAGCTTTTCTCAGACTAAATTTTATATAAAATTTCTCTTTATGTATCTATGTAATAGAGTTGTGCTGTTTGCAGTGGTTGAGGAAATGGAACCTCCACCCTTCCTTCTCAGAGTAAATCCTAAGGACCTCTCAGGAACCTCTAAGGAACTGTATGGCCTGGCTTGAGTTCCACCATTTAATGACTCATTTTAACAGAGGAGGAGTCAGACAACTACAAAGTTGAAGTTATTTCTCAATGTCTATTAGCTAACTGGGGCTAGTAGCAGGACTAGAATCTAGATTTTCTACATTCAGTGTTCATTCCCCTTCATGCTGGTTTTCCATCTTTTTCAAACCTCCAAATCATTTTGTCAAATGACTTCTTGTGCAGAAATTCAACATGTGAAACCGAAGTAAAGTAGAGCTTCTCCGGTTGAAGGAAGAGGATTAAAAGTATCAAGAAGAAGGGTTGAGGGCCACATGCCAGCCCCCACTCATTGGCCCTTAGTGGGTCAGGGATATATTATTTAAAAATGATACATTAAACCAGGCAGAAAAAATACACTCAGGCCTTTACAGAGGGAGAACACCATTAACACACCTCGTGACAGGGAATATTCTGATCCTGTTATCCCTCAGCAGAGATCATGGCTCAAGAGCTAGAAGAAGAATTATATATATATTTTTTCATTTAGCAAAGAGATTGTTCTTTGTGAAAGAACAAAATGGCAAAGTTGGCTTTTATTTTAGAAGAAGAGACTCAAGAATTCCTCTAAACCTTACCAAATGAATGAATGGGCATCAGTTGCCAAATCAGAAGCAGAAAGAATCCAGTCTCAGGCCCCAGGGCACAAACTTCTAGAACTTTGGCCATCATGTGAGTGATTCAGTTTGGTGAATAATCCCCTTTCTCTGATTTCAGTTAATGACAACAGGCTTTCAGGAGAAAGGCAGTGGCATTGTTTAGAACCATGCCTCTCATTTGGGTGCTCAGCTGTATGATGAAAGCACACGTAAATATTTCTCATCAGTAGCAAAATCATGCTTTTGTCCTTATCAGGTTCTGCCAAATTATTCACACTAAGTTGAAAATGAGTAACATATAACATTCTGCTGATTTTCTGTCTTTCGTTACTTCTATTTGGAGAGAGAATATGACTTAGAAATCTAATTACACTGTGTTGACCAAGTGAGATGAGATACGCCAGAGCAGGGACTTTTCCTTCAAACTCAGCTCCAACATGGGCAATGGGACTCTAACTCCTGCTGGAGGATAGATCTTGCCCTGGCCTGATGAGGGGTTTCATGGCTGTTTTTAAGAATCTTTTCTCCTAAGAAGACCAAACAGTAAACATTAAGCTTTGGCTAGTAGAAGTTACCTTCAGAGAAAGAGAGAGACAGAGAGAGAGAGAGAGAGAGAGAGATGGCAAGCCATATAAGAAAGAACGAGAAGCCTAAGAATAATGAGTATCTGAGAACCTGTCCGATGTTTACCGCTGGGTTCTTTTCTTTTCCTAGTGTATCGGCTGCGGTGAGAAATTAAAGGGAAAGAGCACAAGAGAGAGAAATTTAAAGCTGGGTGTGAGACATCACATGTCGGCAGGATCCGTGATGTTCCCTGAGCCGTAAAACCAGCTAGTTTTATTAGTGATTTTCAAAAGGGGAGGGAGTTCACGAATAGGGTGTGGGTCACAGAGATCACATGCTTTACAAGGTAATAAAACATCACAAAGCAAATGGAGGCAGGGCAAGATCACAGGATCACCGGATGAGGCGAAATTAAAATTGCTAATGAAGTTTTCTGCATGCGTTGTCCTTGATAACATCTTATCAGGAAACAGAGTTTGAGAGCAGACAACCTGTCTGACCAAAATTTATTAGGCAGGAATTTTCCTCATCCTAATAAGCCTGGGAGCACTACAGAAGACCGGGGTTTATTTCATCTCTTCCGCTTCGACCATAAAAGACAGCACATGCTTCCAAAGGGGCTGTTTATAGGCTTACCTTCAGGGCTCATTCTCTTTCTTAGGGATGTTCCTTGCTGAGAAAAAGAATTCAGTGATGTTTCTCCTATTTGCTTATGAAAGAGGAGAAATATAGCTCTGTTCTGTCCGGCTCACTGGTGGCCAGTTCAAAGTTACCTCTCTTGTTCCGTGAACATCACTGTTATCCTGGTCTTTTTTAAAGATGCCCAGATTTCGTATTGTTCAAACACACATGCTCTACAAACAATTTGTGCAGTTGATACAATCACAGGGTCCTGAGGCGGCATTCATTCTTCTCAGTTTACGAAGAAGATGATGCGATTAAGAGATTAAAGTAAAGATAGTCATAGGAAAACACAAGGGTATTGATTGGGGAAGTGGTAAGTGTCCACGAAATCTTCACAATTTATGTTCAGAGATTACAGTAAAGACAAGTATAAAAAAGTATTAAATTGGGGAACTAATACATGTCCATGAAATCTTCACAATTTATGTTGTTCTGCCATGGCTTCAGCCAGTCCCTCCGTTCGGGGTCCCTGACTTCTCGCAACAATTAAGTACCTCTGCAAGGTTTTGTTTTACTCTTGCTTTTATCTAGGAACTCATTTTTAATTAGAAGATCTGCATTTAAACCTATTCCACTTCTCGTTTAATATTCTACTAAGTTATTCTGTAGAACCTAGAGGTACTCTTTGATATTTACAAAAATGACTCTCACTAGACTCTCATCTCCATACTTCCTATGTTTAGAAGTTGTGGGCAAGTAGATATGGTAGTCATGAATTGATTGATTGATTATTTAGTTTGAAAAATATATTGAACACATACTATGTATCAGACATTGCACTAATGTCTGGGACGGAGCAGTGAACAAGAGAGACATAGCAGTGAACAAGAGAGACAACGAGCTTTAAGTCTATTTATAATACTATATTCTATTAATTCACATTTAATAAGTACATACAACTTTAACCTCTTTAGTACTTTGAAGCAAAGATATGTTGTTCCACAAATTCTTGAAACCTGCAAATGCAAGACATGCAACTGAAGCATTAGGAGTTGAGTAATAATGCCTTTGGAGGTATCAGTTACAGCAGGAGAGTATGCCACTCAAAGGAAGAGTGATGAGGATAGAGAATACCACCCAATAATCAGAAACTAATTTGTATTTATTTTTGGAATGCATATGAAACTTTTTGAAAGGTGGCAACTTGTTCTCATTAGAGACATGTGCTTAACTTTATTGAATATTAATTATAATTTGATTATGCTATATATAGTCACTCCAGAAACCAATGTTGAGTGTTAAGAAAATCTACCTAAAACCCAGAAGGTGAAATTTTACTTTTTTTTTTTTTTTAAGAGGGAGCATGATAGGAGAACTGGACCCTTTCTTATTACATGAGTGAAGTAGAGGGCTGTATGTTAGTCACAGCACTGTTGGTACCAGGCCCTGTGTCCCTCCTAAGTGAAAATTCTTTGTTCATAGCTTATAGGGCAGGTATACTGTGTGACCCCATAGTCTTCCCTACCCAAATCCAGAGATTAGCCAATTATCTACAATGAGTCCTGGTAAAAAAAGATGTACAGGCCAATCAGACTTTTTTCATATAAACCAAATTAGGAAATGCAGAGAGAAATTGGAGGTATGTCAAAGGAAATATAGAGAGCATTCACAATATATGCTTGGGGTCATAAGTCAAGGCCAAGCCAGAGTTGGACAAAAGCAGAAAATATTAAAGAAGAAAGAAGAAAATATATGGAGGTAAAAAGAAAAAGAATAAGAAATTGGTGATGGGACAGAAAATGCCAAGCAGAAATATTAATGATGTATCACTACAGGGCAGCCATAAAGTCTGGAAACAGATAATACTTCATTGTGCATTGTAATGCAGTATCAGTGAAGCATTTATTATTTGTTTGGCTACATTTACAGACTTGAAATTCAGCCTGTAGGTAGAAATTCTGTAGCATGTCTCTGCTGTGGATCCCACTCCAGTTGTCTGACTTTTCCTGTATTCCACGGCATTTGTATTCACTGTATACCATCTTGCCATCCCCCATATTTCTGGGGATAACTAAAGTAAATCTTTCTTTGCATGCAACGAGAAGATGCTAACTGAACTAGACTCTTTGAGGGGAAGCACATTTCCTAACATAGGTTTATATACTATTTTTGGCTGGGGAGATTTTTCGTGTGTGTGTCTTACCTTTCCTGTAATCTATGCTCCCGAGACTTCTAAAAACTTACATTTGTCTTAAGTGCTGTGCATCTATCAGTGCTTCTCTTTGTGTAAATATTTCTACCATGATATAAACTGCAGTGTTTGATTAAAACCATTGATTTGTACTTGCAGAGCAGAAAACAAACCATTCAGTTTACTTCAGTTGAATCTAATATTAACTCTAATACTATGCTTGCCAAAACTTCCATTAAAGACATATGCCTTGACTCATTGATTCCAATAATAAGGAAAAGCACCATTTCCCAGCAGCTGGAGATTTGATGTTGCTTTTGAGGAAAAAAAAAATGATCCCGCCAAAATATTTATACAGCTTGAGACCTCTAGAAGCCCCTTAGTAGCAGGCAGGATTCTATGATCTCTAGTAGCACAGAAATCGCTAGTTTTTGAGGAAGTCTAAATTGGCTCATAGTGAGCACATGGATGAGACAAGTAACATAGAATATCAGTTAAAGTAATAATGTTGGGAAGGACAGACATCTAGAAGAGAAACAAAATTAAAACAAATCTCAGACTAAGAACAGTATCATCATTAAACCCAAACTTAATACTCAGATTCTCAGTAGCTCAGGCAAGAGAGAAACTAGATGATGATGTAGTTCTTATTGTCAGCTATGAGATGTACATATTTTAGCTCATTAAACAAAACCTAAACCTTTCCCTCGTCCTTTAATTAGAGGTGAATGTATTATGATGTCTTTATGTGTTATGACAGCGTTGAATAACATTGTGAACCTCAACCTGCAGGTTGGTAACCATATCTATAAATGTAGTCAAGCACAAAATTATGTACTAAATGGATTTTTTCTTTTACTAAAATTTCTACAGATTACACGTTTGGTGTTTTATTTTGATTTTTTTTTTTTTTTTTTTTTTACCATAGCTCTTGGTGACAGTCAAAAACTTTAAATGATAATTATGTAAAGACAAGTTTACAGGGCCCTGGGGTAGACATTGAGGGATATGTTCAAGATACATACCTGTCATGCATGTCCTGGATAAAACGTTGGCCCTAGGCCTTGCTTGCACTTCCAGATTTATTTTGACATTCTCATGTAAGCCTCTACCATCCATTTCTCCTGAATCATCTGCAGCTGCCGTGAATATGTCATGCTGCCATTTGCCTTCTTCCCCTTTCATTTGGCCTGCCTTTATCTGGAACGCTTCTCCATAGCCATCCAATTTTGTCTTTTTCTTATGTTAACTCTAGCACTGCCTACTGCCAAGGAGAAGAAAGGCCATGCTGCTGGGTACCTACAGGCACCAGAACATTCCTGAGGACTCACACCACAGGGAAAGGTAAGCTATTCACTTCTTGTGACATCTACTCACAATTTTAGGGAAAGGTATATAAATTAATGGATTCAGTAAACATTAAACTAAATGGAACATTTTGTCTCTTTCTTTTGCTAACCAGTGTGTTGTGCTTAAGTGAAAGATATTTAAAGAAAATTAAGAAATTAAATTTTCTATGTATTTCTGAGTGGTAGCATGACAAATGTTGTGACTTTCTATATACCCAGTAAGGAAAAATAATTTTTTTAAACACACTGTAATTATAGAAGATATTTGCCAGGATATATGCATAAAAAAGGTTCATAAACCTTGGATGCCAGGCCACAGACAAACTTCTAACAAGTACTTTTTCCTTCTCAGGGCTTTGTACTCATTGTTCTTCATCCCACTGCTGTGTGCTATTGTCTTTGTGATGTTCATGATTAGATTTCACTTCTTCAGGGAAGATATAACAGAGCCCAAGTAATTCTGGAAACCATCATTTTACCCTTGATCTCCTGCTTTTCATACTACTGGTCTTTGCCAGAAGTAGCTGGTTGCCTGGTATAAGAAAACAATCATAATTATCTCATTAATACTTGGACCTTGCCTCCCTGCTAATCAGGTTTGTACTGCTGAGATTTCAAAGAAGGAGAACAGAAATCTACTAAGAAGAAATAAATTTGTTCTCAGGCTATAAATAGTTCTAGAAGGCTGCCCAGGGACAAAAATTTGCCTGCTGGTGAAATAAAAGACCATGTAAACTGTAGATTTATTTGGAGAACGTAGTTCCATGAATTTAACTAGTCTAGACTCTGAGCCTCTGGAAGGCAGAGACCATGCTCTCACCCTTGCCTTTTTAGTACCTTGTCTGTAACAGGCTATCAGATACGTTGATTGTGTCAAAGATAAGCAATTTCTGAAACGAGTTATTTTTTTCATTGTCTATCCTCTCTGAATTCACTTAGTGCTTCTCAGAATGTGTCTGAGTGGAAAGGGATTTTCACAGGATATGTCCAAACAGATTATTGTAACTTTGGAAGTAAAAATTATTCCAGGTTACATATGAGACTATAATAGATAAAAATGATTTAGATAATAAAGTGATCTGTAATTGAAGTAAGTGAGAACTGGGTGCTGTGGCTAACGCCTTGTACTCCCAGCACTTTGGAAGGCCGAGGCAGTAGGATCACTTAGGTCCAGGAGTTTGAGACTAGCATGGTAACATAATTAGACCCTGTCTCTACAAAAAATAAAAAATTAACCAAGCATGGTGATGCGCACCTGCAGTCCCAGCTACATGGGAGACTGAGGTGGGAGGATCACTTGAGCTTCAGATGTTGAGGCTGAAGTGAGCCATAGTCTAGAACAACTGTGACTCTTGCCATTGCTCTATAAAATACAAGCCAGGTCCAAAAGGGAATTCTCCCCCCCCCCCACTATGTATAATATTATTAGACAGATGGTGTTGTATAGATGTTCATAATGATAATTTTTTAAAATTAACACAGCAAATATTAACTGAGCATGATCTTCATGTCCTATTCCACACAGGCTGTATTTGTTGATGTGGTCTCTAATAAAACTCAAAGTTCTTCTACTAATGAATGCAAAACCATGTCATTGCTCACATTCTTTCTAGAATTTGCATATGAAAAGATACAAATTCCAGAAATAGCACTCAAGAGAAGAGTCTGTAGAAATCTTGTCTAACAACTCTAAATTTTCAATCAGAATTGAATCAGAATTATGGCCATATTTCTCTAAATTATTCATGATAAATAGATGACTGGCTACCCATGGGACTCTGATACAGCACTTTCAATGTGGCAAAATAATTAGAATTGTCATATCCACTCTTTGTAAAATTATGAAAGCTGTTATTTATTAATAGCAAATGTCATAACATAATCCAACTGTTATTTTCCTATCTAATTAAAGAATATGTGTTCCGATTCTGAGACTTAATTGTTTGTTTACCAGCTGGAAGCAAGCAACTAAGGAATGATTTTTTGTGTGTGTTCTTAATTGCCAGATCATCCCCAGTATGCCGTGGTTACAGAGGGCATGGTCACTTGGTAGAGTAGCTGCCGTTGGAGATGAATTTCTCAGGGAATGCCTTTGAACCATTATTTGTTTTCTTAGGTAAAAAGTAGACAATACCATAAGTAAACGTGCACTTTTTTGGTTTTCCAGAAAACCTGGAAATGTCAGAGCTGATGAAGAGCAATTAGGAATGAAAATACAATCCATTGAATCAGATAAGAAACAAACTCAGCAGGCTGCTTCTTGTTGCTGTTACTCCATTCATAAGAAAATGTCATCCACTCAAAATCATTTGATTTTCTGCAGCAAATTCCTTAATACAAAAAATGTCCTGGGGTTTATATAGGGCATTACCAAATTTAGTGAAAAATTCACCCATTTTTTTCCGCCATAAATGTGTAATTTTTAGATCAATTAAGTACCAAGGAAGCTATTCTCTGATATAATAAAGAGAAAAGAATCTTGAACCTGGTTAAGAGTGGTCTCAAGCCAAAACAGATAATTTCTACAGAATGCAATAAATACTCTTTGGTTCTGTGTGGTGATATTGCCTCCCAGACATTTTAAGTCTTAACACCTAAAGAATGGGTTGATTTTAAATTAATAAATGAATAGAAAAGAATAAAATCTTCTGTCTTTGTTAATGTCAGACTTTCCTAACCTTTTTCTAATCATCTTATCAATATTTTGTATTTTTTTTACTATTCCTTTTAATTCTTTTGGCATTTACTCAAGGTCTCTCTTTTGGCCTTTTGTTGCTCTGTGTTCTCTTTCTAGGCCTTCTCAACCACTCTCATCACTTCAACCATATTGAATGATTTGGAAACCTGTATTGGGTCTCAACATTTTCTTGTGGTCCAAAGTGATAACAACAACAGGCTGGGCATGGTGGCTTACACCTGTAATCCCAGCAGTTTGGGAGGCCGAGGTGGGTGGATCACCTGAGGTCAGGAGTTTGAGAGCAGCCTGGCCAACATGGCGAAACCTCGTCTCTGCTAAAAATACAAAAATTAGCCAAGTGTGATGGCGTGAGCCTGTAGTCCCACCTACCTGGGAGGCTGAGGCAGGAGGATTGCTTGAACCTGGAAGGCAGAGGTTGCAGTGAGCTGAGATCATGCCACTGCACTCCAGCCTGGGCAACAGAATAAGACTCCATCTCAAAAAAAAAAAAAAAAAAAAACCCACAAAGTGATAACAACAATAATGGCAACATTCATTATATACTTACTATGTGTTGGGCACTGGGTTAACAAGTAAACATGCATAATCTCATTTAATTCTTACAACCACCTGTGAGGTAGATGCCATTATTGTCTTCGTTTTGCAGGGAAAAAAACTAAAGTTGAGTGATATCACACACTTCCCCTAGAGTCATACAGATAATAAACAACTAAGCTGGGTTTTAAACCCTGACAGTTTGACTCTAAAGTGAGTGCTTTTGTTTTCAGCCACCTGCTAAACATCTGCCCTTTAATCTCCTATAGGCCTCTTAAAGTCAATCTACATAAAACACATTTCCAATTATTCCTGCTTCCCTTTTGGCAATTAATTCATGTGTTCCACAAATAAGAATTAATCAAGCATCATGAAGAATCAGATGGAAGTCTATGCACTGAGGATAAAATGTTGAACAAAATAATAGTGAGTCCTGCATGTATAGAGTTTACTTTTCAGAGAGGGGAGACTCTCATTAATTACATTATTTTGCAAACAGACAATTATTCCAAGCTGGAGTGCTAAGATGGGAAAGTAAAATATGCTGTGGGAGCATCTAATAGGAGACCTGCTTTCTTTGAGGGGAAGATGGGCAAGGGGGAATGCAAGAAGGGCCTCCCCTATAAGTTGCTATTTAAGTTGAGATCAAAAAGATGAGTAGTAGTTAACTAGGCAAGGGATGACTTCCAGGCAGCGATTCCAATACCTGCAAAGGCCCTGAGATGAGAGGGAGCTTAGCATATTAGAGAGAAAGAGAAAAAAATTGGTATATCTGGGACAGTGGTCAAAGTTACAAGGGTAGCAAGGACAAGACCATGTAGGCCCTCCTAAGATGTGTTAAATATTTTCCTCTTATTCTAAGACCAGTGAAAAGTCCTTAGGAGTGTTTAATTATTGTAGTAAAGGAATAAAATCTGCCTTGAAGATGCCATTCTGGCTACTCTTGGGAGGCTTGCTTGGAGGGGGAAGAGTAGATTCAGGGAAACCGGTGAGGAGGATATTTCAGTGTTTAAGTGAGAGATTATGGTCTTATCTCTCATTATTTCTGTTTAAAGAAGGATTGTAGTCTTGGAGATAGAGATGAAAGATATTCAAATATACCTTTCCATTCAAATCAGAAACCGTGGACTTATCTCAACTTCATCCTTTTTCCTACTCATTTTATCCAATTATCCTCCTGTTGATTTTACCTCAACATGTTTTGTGTCTTTTACCCTTTCTTCATTTTTATGGCTACTACCTGAGCTCTAAATTACTTTATAAATTGTACTAATGCAATAGTCTAATTCATTCTCTATACTATTGCCAGACTGTTTATTTTGAAATATAAATACAATAATATTTCTTTTCTGTTTATAACCATTCCATGGTTATGGGATAAAGTCTAAACTTTAGAATATAAGAATCCTATGTTAGCCATATTGAAATATTAGCAGATTATATGAAATAAATAAATATAAGGCATTTTCATTATACAAGTCATTATAGTATAGTTGATCCCCATTAGGTGGAATGGCTGTCTATAATGCTAGAGGTAGAAGAAGTACCAATGATTTTATATGAACAACTTATTTGGTCACCTCAATCTCTGCAAGCTCTTTCTGCAGCAAAAGCTTACCCATATGCACATGTATATATATTTTTTCTGTTATGAGGTGTCCCTGATGGCATAGGTGAAATGCTTTCAGAAACCTCTGCAGTAATTCTGTGCAAACTGAAAGTAGAAATTAATGCCAGTGGGAAACCTGTGCCCAGTGAGAATTGGAATTGGTGGCTATATACCCCTTTACCCATCTTTTGGAAGAACAACTCTGTACAACTTGAATAGAACATTCTACACAGCTTCTCAAAGGGTCCCAATAGGATCAAGCTCCAGTTGCCAATTCAATAGATTCTTCAAATGGCCATCTCTCCTTCACTCCTCTTCCCTGGAGTTCTCAAAATAAACCAATTGTGTATAACCCTTGTCATAAGCTCTGATTTTGGGTGGGAACACAGGCTAGGACATCCGTGTTGACTCTGGTAGATGTAATGGTGACTATAGATTATGATGAAGTAGTTAATGACAATAAAAAAGGTGATGTTTAATTATACTTAAACAACATCAATAATAAATGGTTCTTATTAATAATCATTCAGCAATTAATGATCACAGGAAAATAATTAACAAGCACTATATATGTTAGCTCACTATTTTCAATGCACAAAAAAAAAAGAGGCACTACCAAAAAAATTACAAAAAAACATTTGATAAGAAAAGTAAAAATGTTTTGGCATTGAATGATCACAACCTTGGGATTTGTAGTGCTAGGAAAAAGTTATTAACTCTAACATAAACTGGAAAGCAAAAGGCACAACAGAGCTTTTATAAGAAGCTGTGCTGTGAAGAACACATAGCATACTGGCAAAAGGGTACAATATCTCACCAAAATTCCCGTATGTGTGTGTCTTTTGTAGCACTCTTGGTACATTAGCTTCCAAGATCTATTCCTTGAGCGCTAAGGATAGAAAACTGAAAAATGATAACTCTTCAGTGAAGATTGAGACTCATTTGGAAAACATACTTGATTACATGTTAATAATATCATTGCCAATAAGATGCATCTCAACTTTATTTGTTAGAGGACAATCATGAGTCAGTACGCAATTTTTTCAGCTCATAAATAACAGATTGAAATAATACGGCACTCAAAGCTGATGGAATTAATACAGAAACTTGTTTCATTGGTAAGGATCAGGTATTCCTCGTCCACCATTTCATCTGGAGTATCCAAAGTGATGAACCAGTTCATGTTCCTGATACGGAGGTGTTTTAACTAAGGAGATAAACCCAATTGGAAGTAAACTCCCCTTTTCCAGGCTACTTTTCCATTAAGTATTTTAATTTCAGATTTCTGTGCACATTTTCATTGGTCATGAATACCTTGCAGAATTTCTGAGCCTACAATTTCAGAAAGTCATCTTGTGGGAAATAACCACAAGGAGACAAAATGAAAAGATCAGCTTCTATGTTCCCCTACTATTGCCTTGAATAGTGAGGGCAACAATAACTTTCTGCTCAACTGTGTCTCACCATATATAAATGTGTCCATGGGTGTGATGTGTGTGTATGTACATGTGCATCAGTGGTTTTTGAAGCTTCTCCAGATATTTAAAAATCCCTGGTCTCTCCTTGTCTTGTGCTTGGTTACTGATTAAAAATTCCCCAGGAGAAACACCTCCCTGTAGGGGCCAACAGACACCTCAAACATGCGGGTGCCCCTCTGGGATGAAGCTTCCAGACAAAGGATCAGGTGGCAATATTTGCTGTTCTGCAGCCTCCGCTGGTGATACCCAGGCAAACGGGGTGTGGAGTGAACCTCCAGCAAACTCCACCTGCAGCTGAGGGATCTGACTGTAAGAAGGAAAACTAATAAACAGAAAGAAATAGCATCAACATCAACAAAAAGGACATTCACATTAAAACCCCATCTGTAGGTCACCAACATCCAAGACCAAAGGTAGATAAAACCACAAAGATGGGGAGAAAGCAGAGCAGAGAAGCTGAAAATTCCAAAAACCAGAGCACCTCTTCTCCTCTAAAGGCTTGCAGCTCCTCACTAAGAAGGGGACAAAACTGGATGGAGAATGACTTTGACGAGTTGACAGAAGTAGGCTTCAGAAGGTCAGTAATAACAAACTTCTCTGAGCTAATGGAGCATGTTCTAACCCATCGCAAGGAAGCTAAAAACCTTGAAAAAAGGTTAGATGAACGGCTAACTAGAGTAAACAGTGTAGAGAAGACCTTAAAGGACCTGATGGAGCTGAAAACCATGGCACTGAGAACTTTGTGACACATGCACAAGGTTCAATAGCCGATTTGATCAAGTGGAAGAAAGGATATCAGTGATTGAAGGTCAAATGAATGAAAGAAACTGAAAAGACAAGATTAGAGAAAAAGAGTGAAAAGAAATGAACAAAGCCTCCAAGAAAAATGGGACTATGTGAAAAGACCAAATCTACATTTGACTGGTGTACCTGAAAGTGACAGGGAGAATGGAACCAAATTAGAAAACACTCTTCAGGATATCTTCCAGGAGAACTTCCCCAACCTAGCAAGACAGGCCAACATTCAAATTCAGGAAATACAGAGAATGCCACAAAGATAATCCTCGAAAAGAGCAAACCCAAGACACATAATTGTCAGATTTATCAAGGTTAAAATGAGGGAAAAAATGTTAAGGGCAGCCAGAGAAAAAGGTTGGGTTACCCACAAAGGGAAGCCCATCAGACCAACAGTGGCTTCCCTGGTAGAAACCCTACAAGCCAGAAAAGAGTGGGAGCCAATATTCAACATTCTTAAAGAAAAGAATTTTCAACCTAGAATCTCATATCCAGTCAAACTAAGTTTTATAAGTGAAGGAGAAATACAATCCTTTACAGACAAGCAAATGCTGAGAGTTTTGTCACCACCAGGCCTGTCTTACAAGAGCTCCTGAAGGAAGCACTAAACATGGAAAGGAACACCTATACCAGCCACTGCAAAAATATGCCAAATGGTAAAGACCATCGATGCTGTGAAGAAACTGCATCAATTAATGTGCAAAATAACCAGCTAATATCACAATGACAGGATCAAATCAAACATAACAATATTAACCTTAAATGTAAATGGCCTAAATGCCCCAATTAAAAGACACAGACTGGCAAATTGGGTAAAGAGTCAAGACTCATTGGTGTGCTGCATTCAGGAGACCCATCTCATGTGCAAAGATGCACATACGCTCAAAATAAAGGGATAGAGGAAGATTTACCAAGCAAATGGAAAGCAAAAAAAAAAAAAAAAAAAAA
>NW_016809038.1:78888-129406 GCF_001698545.2 Rhinopithecus bieti
AATTCCCTTTGAAAACTGGCACAAGACAAGGATGCCCTCTCTCACCACTCCTATTCAACATAGTGTTGGAAGTTCTGGCTAGGGCAATCAGGCAAGAGAAAGAAATCAAGGGTATTCAGTTAGGAAAAGAAGAAGTCAAATTGTCCCTGTTTGCAGATGACATGATTGTATATTTAGAAAACCCCATCGTCTCAGCTCAAAATCTCCTTAATCTCATAAGCAACTTCAGCAAAGTCTCAGGATACAAAATCAATGTGCAAAAATCACAAGCATTCCTGTACACCAAAAACAGACAAACAGAGAGCCAAATCATGAGTGAACTCCCATTCACAATGACTACAAAGAGAATAAAATAACTAGGAATCCAACTTACAAGGGTTGTGAAGGACCTCTTCAAAGAGAACTACAAACCACTGCTCAACAGAGTAAAAGAGGACACAAACAAATGGAAGAACATTCCATGCTCATGGATAGGAAGAATAAATATTGTGAAAATGGCCATACTTCCCAAAGTATATTATAGATTCAATGCTATCCCTATCAAGCTACCACTGACCTCTTTCACAGAATTGGAAAAAAACTACTTTAAAGTTCATATGTAACTAAAAAAGAGCCCTCATTGCCAAGACAATCCTAAGGAAAAAGGACAAAGCTAGAGACATCACGCTATCTGACTTCAAACTATACCACAAGGCTACAGTAACCAAAACAGCATCTTACTGGTACCAAAACAGATATATAGACCAATGGAATAGAACAAAGGCCTCAGAAATAACACCACACATCTACAGCCATCTGATCTTGGACAAATGTGACAAAAACAGGCAATGGGCAAAGGATTCCCTATTTAATAAATGCTGCTGGGTGAACTGACTAGCCATATGTAGAAAGCTGAAACAGGATCCCTTCCTTACACTGTATACAAAAATTAACTCAAAATGGATTAAAGACTTAAATGTAACACCTAACACCGTAAAACCCCTAGAAGAAAACCTAGGCAATACCATCCAGGACATAGGCATGGGGAAAAACTTCATGACTAAAACACCAAAAGCAATGGCAACGAAAGCCAAAATAGACACATGGGTTCTAATTAAACTAAAGAACTTCTGCACAGCAAAAAGAAAATAAAAAATCAAACAAAAAACAAAAACAAACTATCATCAGAGTGAACAGGCAACCTACAGAATGGGAGAACATTTTTCCAATCTACCCATCTGACAAAGGGCTAATATCCAGAATCTACAAAGAACTTAAACAAAATTTACTAGAAAATACAAACAATCCTATCAAAAAGGGGGCAAGGATAGGAACAGACACTTCTCAAAAGAAGACATTTATGCAGCCAACATACATGTGCAAAAATACTAATCATCACTGGTCATCAGAGAAATGCAAATCAAAACCACAACGAGATACCATCTCACACCAGTTAGAATGGCGATCATTAAAAAGTCAGGAAGCAACAGATGCTGGAGAGGATGTGGAGATACAGGAACACTTTTACACTGTTGGTGGGATTGTAAACCAGTTCAACCATTGTGGAAGATATTGTGGCAATTCATCAAGGATCTAGAACTAGAAATACCATTTGACCCAGGGATCCCATTACTGGGTATATACCCAAAGAATTATAAATCATGCTACTATAAAGACACGTGCACACATATGTTTATTGCAGCACTATTCACAATAGTAAAGGCTTGGAATCAACCGAAATGTCCATCAGTAATAGACTGGATTAAGCAGTTGTGGCACATATACACCATGGAATACTATGCAGCTGTAAAAAAGGATGAGTTCACGTGCTTTGCAGGGACATGGATGAATCTGGAAACCATAATTCTAATCAAACTATCACAAAGACAGAAAACCAAACAATGCATGTTGTCACTCAAAAGTGGGAGTTGAACAATAAGAACACATGAACACAGGGCGGGAAACATCACACTGGGGCTGGTCAGGCGGTGGGGGCCTGGGGGAGGGATAGCATTAGGAGAAATATCTAATGTAAATGATGAGTGGATGGGTGCAGCAAACCAACATGGCACATGTATACCTATGTAACAAACCTGCACGTTGTGCACGTGTACCCTAGAACTTAAAATATAATAATAAGAATAATAAATTCCCTAGAAGATGGTGAGGTTTCACATGCATTTTTTAATGAACCCATGTCTAAGATACATGAACCTCTCTGCTATCTCTCAGAAAGGGTATCACTACTAGAGGGAAGCTATTAACAGTGACTCCACTGAACACAAATAGTTTTTTCATGAAACAGGAGATGGAAGCAACTTGATCAATGTCACCTTGAATTGCATTAGGAAGGCAAAACTGAAGCTCCATTGACTCTGTTTGTGTCATTTGTTGCAATTATCTCTAAGACTCTTTTCAGAGTATTGCAATATGGGTCTATTAATCCTTCCTGGAAATGTTCAAAATCAGATATCTGGGAAAACAGACAATGACTATTTCTATTTCTCTATTATATTTAGTTCAAAGAAGACCAGGCACATATACAGAGTAAGTTTTATTTTCTCAGGAATAATATACAAAACAACTCTAGTAGTACATGAAAATACATATAGTCAACTACACACAGAACTTGGGTTTTCTCATCAATATATTCTGTGCATGCTTTGCTGTGCATATTTTTTTTTATTCTTTGAAATTGAGACAGTCAACTACCTACAAAACAAGAGATTTTCATATGAAAACAAATAGAATTGGTTAGAGCATTTGGTAAGATAGATGGAGAAAAGAAAACTATGCAATATCAATAGTCTTTATTTTCTATTTAAGCAATAAGCTATTAGAACTGGAATGGGAAAAATCGTCTATTCACAATATCAACAAAATCTCATAAAAGTCTTAGAAACAAATTTAATTGGGATGGAATGGGAAATTATAAAACTTATTAGCATTCATAAAACAATATATACCAAATGAAAAGAAATATGTCTTCAAATTGAAAGATTTAATTAAGTTGAACTCCATGTATATCCCATATACAGATGACTTAGAGATTTGAGTATAAATATCTTAAAATTATAAAGCTATAAGCAAAATCTGGGAAGCTTCATTTTAAATTAACTTTAGGTTTCTAGTAACAAGTACTAGAAACTCAGAGTCCGTAGGGAACAAAATAACATAAATATTTGATTTTTTTAAAAAACCTGTATTCAAAGCTACTTTAAGTAAAGTGAATTGACAGAAAAGAAACTAGGCAAAATATTAGTACCACAGATGAAAAAAATGTTAATATCTATTTTATAAAATAGAGTTTTTTCAAATTGGCAAGATAAAACTAAGCCAATATAAAATTAAGCAAAGAATGTGGATAAACAGATAACAAAAGAACAAATTAGAAAGATCCAGAAACATAAGAAGAAATGGTATTATTTTCCAATGATCACGGAAATTCAAGTTAAATAGTTATAACTTTGTATAACTAAAAATTGTTCAAATAATGGAATACTTAACACTGATAGGAATATTAAAAGAGCCTTCTCATACATTGTTGGTAAAAGTGTGTATCATTGCAATTGTTTTGTGAAGCAATTTGGTAGCATCTGCTAAAATTTAAAATACATGCATCTTTTAACCCAGTGATCACAGATTTCAGAATATATTCGTTAGAAAAAAAGCACCACTACATAAGATATATATTTAAGGCCACAACAGCCTTATTTCTAAAGATAAAACAAACTAAAAGCCAATTTTTCAAACTAAACATAATAACCATGAATAGAAGAAATAGTGAGAAAAAATATAGCTATTCACAACATGGAATATTATGCAGCTATTACAAAGCATGAATTATTTCTCTGGTTGACCTGGAGGGATTTCCATGAGATAGTGTTGAATGAGAAGAGTAAGATACAGAAGGTGCTTATACATTTCCATTTTTTATATAATAAATAATATTTAAACATCCTATATATGTGTGAACCCATATCTGATTCACATGAGGCTGAAGTTGAAAAATATTAAAGAACAATACTAGGATGTTGATATGCTTGTCGGGCAGGTACAGGGCAGGGTGCCCTGAAATGTGTGTGAAAAATAAAGGTAGGAGGAAAAGAAAACAAGTAAAAAAGGGGGTAAAGAATGTTGAAAATATATATGTTAAAATCACATTTACATATTTAATAAAATTATATATCTGTATAAAATATAAGTAATTTCCTTCAAAAAAGAATACTATAAACTACATTTTGGTTTGCAGATTTGAATATCTATAATTTTATTTTGCTAGACTTCTGTATGTTCTCAGGACAGTTCAGTAGGCACGTGCTTCTCTTAACACTTCTCCAGAAAGCTGTGTTCAATTGGGAAAATAAGCTCATACTTCAAGAGAAGTTCTGACCTCTTTTTTTCCCCTCCCACATAAAGATTTTATAAATAGCCCCTTTCAATTTTTCAGAAGTTTCTTGCTAAATCTTGTATTGTGCCTAGATAGCCTGAAAACGTCTTGGTCATCAGGTGTTCCAATAAAAATATAACTAATTTATTGATATTAAGCCAAATGTATTGTTTGTTGTGGTGAGAAAAACAAATTTTCAAAATGTTTAATCAAAATAGACGTGTTCTATGAACACAGCAACTAAACTTCATAGCTTGACAATTAAGGATCTATCTTTTCCTCCTTTGTATGTTAGTTTCCTGAACATTTACTATGGATATGACCTTTTATCTCTTTTTAATCCTGGGTATACTCTAGTATCTATTATAAATGTTGAAACCATATGAAATAATTTGTTTCTAAATGATTTTATAATAAAAACTAACTTAGCAGAAATTCTAAATAGTAGCTTCTTAGTGCCTCTGTTTTCTCATCTATTATGATGAGAAAAATAGGCCAGGCACGGTGGATCATGCCTATAATCCTAGCACTTTGGGAGGCCGAGATGGGCAGATCACCTGAGGTCAGGAGTTCAAGACTAGCCCGGCCAGCATGGTGAAACCCTGTCTCTACTAAAAATACAAAAATTAACCGGGCATGGTGGCAGGCACCTGTAAACCCAGCTACTTGGGAGGCTGAGGCAGGAAAATTGCTTGAACCCGGGAGGTGGGGGTTGCAGTGAGCCGAGATTACGCCATTGCACTCCAGTCTAGGGGACAAGAGCAAGACTTCATCTCAAAAAAAAAAAAAAGGAATGAGAAAAATGGATTTGTTTTAAAGTTTAAGTAAAATAACACAGAGAAAGCGTTCAGTGAAGGCTTCTAGCATTCACTCAACTCCTTCTTCTCTTCTTTTCATTTTTCTTGATGATTATTGTTTGAGAATGTTGATAACAACGTAAGTACATATGACATACATAGAAAAGTGTAGTATACACTAACATTATATATGGTTTTTTGAAATGTTAAAAATAAATAATGTTCTCATTATTATTACATTAGGATTTGCAGGTATCAAGTTGGGAATGATTTGCCTTAACATGAATCAAATCTCTTTTTAATCCTCATGTATAAGACCATGGTCCTTTCTGTCAACTGATTTTGGCTCCTTCTGCTGTCTCCTTTATCACTTGGTTTCCTAGGTGTCCTATAAGCCAGAACTCAAGTGCCACTTTCTTTATTGAATTCCTACGTTGTTTTAACAAAAATTCAATGATCAATTCTTTTTCAACAAATAGTTATCAAGTACATATGTATACAATGAACAAGACAGTGTCCCAGAATTCATGGCATTGTGGGAAACATGAATAAATAATTAGCAACCAAAACAGAGTGAATGCTTTTCCATTAATTTTTTTCATGCTCTAATCTCAGGTATCCAAATTCAACTTGAGGTCTGGAAGGCTTTCTAATCAAACAACTAATTAGGAATTAGTCTGACGAAACAGGAATGAGGAAGGTGAACTTCAGAAAGGGGAGTGAGAGAAGCCATAGCTTTGGAAAAGGCTCAGAGATAACAAGCAGCAGAATATGTAAATAACTCAACAACAAATTGAGGAAAACTAAACCCAAAATGTGGAAAAGAGACAATGTATGGACCACACAGTAGGTGAAGTATTTGTTGTTCATTTCATCTCCCTATGTAGATTCACATTCCATGTGAGCAATAACCAAGTCTTCTGACTTTTATTTACTATTTATAGATATAGCATAAAACTGGGCTTCTAGTGGATGCTCAAAGAAAACTTATTGACGGATTTTGACACAGCTTCTGTGTGAGTTTTGGCTAAAATTACTATTACATTTCCAATTTTAGCAAAAATTTCATGAGTATCATAATGATCTTAAGTGCCTCATTTGACTTCATAAACGTCTGTGATTCTGTCCTGAGTCTCTAGGGATGTATATTCCAAGCATAAATTTTTACTGAAATTTATCACATGGTCTTACTTGCTCTGGGATCAGTAAGGGCAAGCCCCTGCCAAAGTAGTAAAGCAGTGACATTTGTTTTTGAGGCTGACCATCCTTCTTCCTGTACTTCCCTTCTCTTTCTTAATGTCATCATAGCCACTTTTCACCCCCAAGCTCTACCCACACCCCAAAACCCACACCTGCTACTAGAACATCCATGCAACCCCCTGGTTCTTTGTGACATTAACTTCACAGTTAATGTTAAGGATCTGTAGAGAATTACTCTTACTTTGATTTTTTTTTTTTTCCACAATACTCAAAGATAAACCACAAAGGGAAGAGAGGGTTTTGGCATTAGCCTAAGACATACTTTAGCCTGTGATGGAAAAGATAGTGACTAAGAGAGGGATAATCTGATTTATGAGAAACTTGATAAATTCAGCTTTACAATATGTTGCATCTGAAGTGTTTATAAAATACACACGGCAGACAATTGAAAACATGTGTTTGGAGCTTGTTGAAAAGTCTAGGCAAAAGATAAGAATTAGCCACAGAAGTGGCTGTTGAAGTCATGAGTTTATATGCATTCACCCAAGAGAGGGTAGAAATTGAAGCTAGGGCTGAGCCTGGAGTCCACTGGAACACTCACTTTTGAAAGAGGCATGGAATACGAGAGCCCTGGAAGGATATTGAGGGAAAGTTGCCAGAGAGGAAAGAGAAGATCCGGAGAGCAAAGCATCAAAGAAGCCACAGAAGGAAAGAGTTTCAAGAAACTCTTTAGTCACCATGTAGATGGTATGGATTGTGCTGTCTTTTCAGCATGGCCTTTTCTAATTGGGAGCCACCCCTCCATTATTCCTTGTAGCTATAATGGTAGTGCCATTCCCAGAGTTCTGCCTACACTCTGGCACAAGGGTAGATATAGAACTCAGAACTGATGAGTCATAGCATAGGATTTCCTTCTTTGTAAAGATTGGTCCAAATGAGCAGGAATGTGATGACATTTTTTTCATGTCAGAGTGGTTTCCAAATTGTGTTGATACCATTTCCTTAAAAAAGCAACAAAAGGCCAATGAGCATATACATCAACTGTGATGATTAATTTTACATCAACTTAAGGGGGCTATGAAATGTCCAGATAGCTGATAAAACATTATTTCTGGGTGTTTCTCTGAGAGTGTTTCTGGAAGAGGTTAGCATTTGAATTGGTAGACTGAGCAAAGAATTCTGATGGGCATCATCCTATCCATTTAAAGGCCTGAATAGAACAGAAAACACATAGGAAGGGAAAATTTGCTCTCTGCTTGAGCTTGAACATTCATCACTTCCTGCTGTTGGACATCAGTACTCCTGCTTCTTGGGGCTTTGGACACAGGTTGGGACTTACACAATCAGTTCTTTAGCTTGCAAATGGCAGATCATGGAACTTCCCAGTCCATGAGCCAATTCCTAGGATGGGTGCGTTGTTCATGTCTGTAATCCCAGCACTTTGGGAGGCCAAGGTAGATGGATCAGTTGAGGCCAGGAGTTCAGGACCAGCTTGGGCAATATGGGGAAATCCTATCTCCACTAAAAATACAAATATAAGCTGGGCATGGTGGCACACACCTGTATTCCCAGCTACTCAGGAGGCTGAGGCAAGAGAATTGCTTGAACCCGGAAGGTGAAGGTTACAGTGAGCTAAGACTGCACCACTGCACTCCAGCCTGGGTGACAGAGTGAGACTCTGTCTCAAAAATAAATAAATAAATAAATAAAAATAAATAAATGAATAATCTCTTTTTGTGTGTATTTCTCTCTGTATATTCTATTGGTTCTGTTTCTTTGGATAACCCTAATATACCAGCTATAAGTGTGTAACAGAGTGATAGGATCCAGATCCTAGTGAAATTGTTCCCCATAGAGTTAAATAAACCAATAACTGACATAAATTCTTGAATTTACAGCACAGCAGATAAGAAAAGAAAGAACTTGCTGAAATTCTGAAATGTTCTCTGCTTGTGAGATAACAAAATTGAAATTGCTTGGAATCTACATGGCCAACTGGAGTTCGCATAGAACGAAATTGCTGATGCCACAGCCTGAGTTTCCATTGCACATTTTACACCAATTCCCCAAAATTTGCACACATGATCTATGAGGTAGCATGATGGAATAGCTGTGCATGGCCAAAGACTTCCCACACCTCCCCTTTCTTTCCACCAATCACCTACTAATCCTAGAATCCACCCCCGAGACCTTTTCAGATAAAATTGCTGCCTTAAAGTCAGAACAGTGAGACAGATTTGAGCTGGACTTCTGTATCCTTGTTAGTTGATTTGCAATAAAAGCTTTTCTTTTTTCAAAACCCAATGTTGCAGTATTGGTTTCTAGTGCATCAGTCAGTGAGCACCTTTACTAAAATCTACTGTTTGAAAATTGACCATATTTTCCTGGCTAGATCTTAGTATGAAACTTAGGAGGTAGTAAAACAAATCCAGCATTTTAAAGATGTTCTTAAACATTCATGGATGACATTGATTTGGATGATTCTTTTGTTTGGGAAAACATTTGCAAGAGAGATATATTATAGCAATATTAACACTTTGAAATGAGATCATTGTCATAGGAAATAGAAAAAATTGGAAAATTTCAATTGGAAAGGAAAAAATCTCCAATCTAAAGAAAACCTAGGATTGGTCATCATGCAAAATTATGATATTAAGTCACAGGGTGTCTCTCAATTTAGACTGCTAACTAATCTGAAAGGCAAAGAGGATCTTAGACTTTTAGATTGGGAGGGCCTTTAGAGATTATCTAGTATTCGAATCCCGTCCTTTTATAGAAAAGAAAATGAGGCTAATTTCCCACACCATTCAACTGGAGGCATATCAGAAACTTGCACCAATTCTCAGTTCAGTGATATTTCCCCTTTGCCATACTGGGCTGGGATTATCCTTTCTTAAACATCAATGGGAGCACAACCAGCCTCTGACTTAAAACAACTCAAATGTTTTTATTATGCAATGCTTGAAGCTATAAGGTTAAGTAGGGGTTCACATAAATAATGTGATTAATATTTTCTGTGACCATGTGCTTTGTCTTTTCATAACTGGGATGTGAACATAGTTCACAGAAGCTAAGAAGACACTATTCTTTATAAATGCTATGCAACAGCTGCACAGTATCACCTTGGCTCCTGAAAGTTTATGCAGTAAAGCAAACTACTGAAATAGTATTAACTTTATTTGGTTTATGAGAGGTATTTTTGACTAATTGCATATCCTGACCAAGATTAGTAACATTTCATAGTTTAGATTTCTGACCCGAGTCCACTTTTTTCAATGACTACTGTCATGAATGGTGGTGCCCTGTCCTATCAGTGGCACATTAATAATAGTATTATGGAGAACTGTCTGATACATCCAGCTTAATTCCATGTACTCCCACAGTTTTCCTCAAGGAGGTACCAGCAGGAACCCCGGAGCATGCATTAAAGTGTGCTTTCAGATGCCTAATAGTTGCTTCTAGCTGGATAGACTTCATGAAAAAGTCCACAAGACTTTTTTTTAAGGAGCTTTAGCATGCTTGTTTCTGTAAACAGCAATCTTGTTTCTGTAAATACCATTACCAGAGTTGGCAGTGAACCTACAATATCATTATCTGATGTACTTGCAAAGGGTTATTATGTTCCAAATTTAAATGATGTGAATTTAGGTGATGAGAAGTCCAGATCCCCCTTAATGACCTGTTGGTAGTGCTGCCAGCAGATATCCTTTCCTTGTCAACCCTCCAGGGCTTGCCTCCATTGTGGACAGCCATCTTGCCCAAGGTCAGATCCTTTCCTAGATGACCCATGTCCAATAATAGATGGCAAATGAAAGTCTAGCTATCTTGGTTTAACTTAGGACAACACTAATGTTCAATTTTACCTCCAAGGGTCCTCACAGGATTGGCCAATCTCTTTCGGGGCCATCACTACAATTTTGCCTTTAATTTTTCCCCTTTTCTGATTCCTTCCACTGCTCCCCCCAAATATTAATTCCAAGAACACTCCTTATGAAACATCTTTCATGTAAAACTTTATGTCAGAGTCTGATATACAGACCAAAATTTGATTTATTACCTGGGGTCCAACATAATCATTTACCTGATGGTTGGGCAATGCTAGGCATTGAAAAATGCATTAAAAAGTCAACCTGTTTTTCAGGAGAATGGAAAGCAGTGTACATCATCAATATGACACCAAATTCTCTTCAATAATGATTAGAATATTCTTTTTTTGTGTGGAATGTGGGCCAACCTCAGACCTCACCTATGTATTCTTAAGCAGTTTCCACTGAGTCATATCTAGGCAACCCTGCTGAGACAACTGGCCATAGAATCATCGATACCAGGCCCTGGGGAGGAGTCAGGACCCAACAGAGAAGTGAATGTGCTGTGGTGTCGAGTGGAGCTTGAAAGGAAGGCGGGTAATAGGTCTTTTGATTTATCCTCTTGCTATTGTCTCTCGATCAAATGGTGAACACCTCAAAGCAGGGGCAGTTTTTTTATTTATCACTGTCATTTTAGTGCTTATCTATGTCTGCCAAATTGTAGACAGTTTTCTTAACTTGAAATCATCTAGACAGACTCTGAGATAAGGACCTGAGAAAAGTAGTTTGGAAAGTTCAGGAAACACTGATGTAGAAGAGGGAAAGTGAAAAGGGAAGGAAGTCAGGACCACAAGGGGTGTGTTATCAAGAAAATGTGACTGTGTATGTGCTGGGCTGTTGGACATTAATTTCACAAAAATACCCTGGGAAACTTTAAGAACAGGTACCTCAAAGTTACTCCACCTTAGGGCCAAGGGAGGTGGGATATTTATGCCTCAATTCCTGTGGTTATCTGGTGAAGGCTTTTCCTGAGGAGTGATAAATTTCAGATTTTATAACTGCTCTGCTTGGGAAGAAAGGCCATTCCGGGTTTTGGAGAAAGTCCTCAGGTAAAGAAGGGCAGGTGTTGGCAGTTAGAAGTTAGGTTGGTGCATACTGAAGAGAGTCATTGATTGCGTCTGCTATGATAGCTAAAAATATATTTCTTAAACTCAATAGCTATAAATGAACCTCAGTACTCGTAAAAATATCACCCTCAATTGTGTAGGTATTTCAGGAATATTCAGAAAGACTAATTGGCCCCATGTTCAAACATAATTGCCAGATATGAAAATGGTGACTATTCAAAATATCTCAAGAACAGAGTGAACAGAAGCAGACTCAATTTACTGTTTGCTGGTAGAAGAAAATTCTGGATAAAACCCATATTTGCAATCAAATAGGAATACAGAAAACTTCAGTATAAAGAAATGACCACAAAACAGAGGCAAAGCTCAGGGGAGAAATAGACTGAGCAACAGAAGAGACCAGAAGCAGGAAAGACAGAGAAAACAGACACCATGGTTCTGCATGTTTTTTAATGCTAGGTATCCCCACCACACAAGGTCTGGTTAGGGGACCATCTTGGCCTGCCTGCAGCTGATTACAGGCTCCCTGAAGGGTCAAGGGACTCTAAATAGTTATGAATGGAAGTGATTTGTGCAAGTTTGTTCCCGCTTGCTATAGGGAAACTCAGATGGCTGCAGCGAGTACAAGTACAGAAGGAGTTCTGCGGTCATGGTCTACCTGGTATTGCCACTTGAATGCTTTGATCAGTGGTTCTAAATGAAGGATTAAAATTTACGCTTTCTAAATTTCCGGTTCTTTTGTCCATTTAATGTTCCTAATCAATGGGCATATTTATCTTGGCTACACTTATTGGCATAAAGTGCTAGGTGTTTAGGAAAGTCTAAAGATGAGGAGGAGACAGAAGTCTCCAAGGGACGCCGGACACAGACACTTTGGGAAGTCATTTCATTTGAAATTAGCCCCCCCCCCCCCCACCCTGCATTAAGTACCTTGCTCACTGTGGGAACAGAATAAATAATGAACTAAAATTATTCTATGAACTATTTTGGATCTGCGAAGGTATTGGAATTTAACCCAAAGCTTCAACTAATCACAATAGTTTTTCAGGTGTGACACTTTTCAAAAGAAACAGAAAACAGTCGCAAAATTAGCTGTGAAATGTATTCATTTAAAAGTACCAATTTCTCACTTTATCTCAGAACCAGTCTATAAGGTGTCAAGTGTGATGACTTTGAAGAGTTTGCTACCACATGGTCAATGCTGTAAAATGAACTGAGTTTACAGTTTTTCCCCAACTTCTAGAATGTAAAAATCTCTATGTAAAATGACAGCCCTGAGTCAGGTAAGAGTTTCATACAGTAAAGACTGATTTAACTATGTTCACAAGAGAGATCAGCTTATTAGAAACATGAATAGTTGAAACAAAAAAAATTCTGATTTATTTTCTTGTTAACTAGACAATTCAATGAACAAACAAAAGCCTGCACCCTAAGGGGTCTTCAACTTTCATTAACCAGAGAGGTAAAGGGGTCTTTGAAAGAGCTCACTCCTCGGGAGTCGCTTCTAAATTTAACAGAATGTACTGAGAAAATCTCCTTCTGAGGAACAAAATTTTTTCTTCTTTGGATGAATGACTTAAGGAAAGGTTGGAAATAGAAATAGTGAAATATCAATTACTGGCAGAGAAAAAGAGACAAGTGCTTTAATTATGAAGTAGACTTTTTGAAAATGATTGAGCCAAGTGTGAGGAAAGGCATTCAACTTTGGAAGTAAATAGTTTATTATTTAGTGTTGGGAATTATATATGTATATATGTCTCTCTAACACAGAAATCAGGTATGTTCCATTAATTTTACTTATACAGGATAGATAATAGAACTTCAATATTTAGCACATATTTTAGATAATTTTAAAATGTGTATAAATATTATTCTGTGACTTCCCACAATTTTAGAATTATTATTTTTATTTTACAGATGACAAAACTAGAGGGCCCAAAAGCTAACATTTACCCAAGGTCACATTTTTTAATTGGTAAAGGAGTTGTAGAATGTAGCCTTTGTTCTTCTGACCCCAAAGCCTTTTCCCTTCACCATACTTATAAGTGTGAATTGTTCTGGTAATTTGTAACAAGCCTGAAGAGCTGAGGGCCAAGGTACCTTGCTATTGCTGTTCTTTCCCTTCTGCAGATGTGGAACTGAGGAAGATAAATTCTTGGAATTGCTTCAGCTCACAGAGCAGCTCAGCAAAACAACTGGAATCAGGACAAACTGTCCTTGCATTCTCCCTTTCTCCTTTCTGAAGGGGAATGGATTTCTCACACATGTTTAGAGCTTGATTGGATTGGGCATGCCAGAGGGTGGTTAAGCACACTTTTTCCCAGGTATAACGTATATCCGCAGCTACTGATTATTAATGTTCTTTCTGAGAATTTCCTTCATGCTCCGTAATTTCAGGTCCAAGTAGTTAACATCTCCTTTTACCTTCTTGAGTTTACGTTAGCACACAGTCATAACAATTAAGCTCTTAAATAACAAGAAACTTTAGGAGACGGAAATACAGATTAAAGGTGTTTGCCGGAATTTCATGTGTCATTGGGCAAGAGGCTCCAAGTTCTTTAGTTATGGTGCCTAGAAAAGGAGTATCCTGTGGACATAATTATTCAGCTTTCACAATTATGAGAACCATTTACTGTGGCTTCTTTAGCAGCATCTTTGCTATTGTTCTTATCCCCCAGTGTGTGACACATCATGGGGCACGGCATGGTCTAACTGTGCCATGTGCTGGAGTTCTCTGCTAGGCATTGCATTTTGATTGGTAGCAACATTTTGTGAAACAATTGCAAATAGTTTACCTGAATTTCTGTTACTGCTTTTGAAATAATTTTTGCAGATATTTATGTTTATTATATGAATATCTTCAAATGTTGATACCCTGACACCTGGCACCTAACTAACCCAAACCTACACTAATTCCCACCCAAAACTCTGTTCTCATAAGCCTGATAATTATGGTATAGTCTGTCTTCTTAGTCAGGGCGGCTAAAATCTTAACATCATCTTTGAATTCTCTTCTTTCTCAGGCAATCAAATGCTATGTTTTGTTGTTTCTGCCTTCTCAATGCTTCTATAATGCTGTGGTTCCCAAATTCAGGTGCATGGAATACTAGTATACAGTGAGATGTTAACAGGCTTTCCACGTGATCAAATGAATTTGGAAAATGGTGCATTAAAAAATGTTAAATATGCTTCTTTATGGCAAGATTTCTCATGTCTTCAATATGTTTGTATGCATTTCAAATGTTTAACAGGATAACGTAATAGATGATATTTCTAAAATTTGATCAAACACAATCCCTCCAACTTGCCATAATATAAATATTAATAAGAATGTTGACTCTAATAAATATTTAAAGATGTTTATTGGTACATAATAGTGTTCTATTGAATATAGTTTGGGAAATAGTGCTGAATCCACTCTTTATTTTCTTGGCACTTTTCTATTTGAACCCAGTCACCTTGCTATAGGTTTCTGGAGTGGACACTTAAGAGTTACCCTTATTTCTAACCTCTCGTCTCTAAATCTAGTGTTTTTGCTGGTAATACCTTTTCTCTTTCCAATAAATAGGTCAAATTATTTTATCCTTTTCCTGAAAACTATTTAATTTTTTCTAATGTCTCTAGAATAAATTATTTATATAATAAACTGTTAGGTACACATTCAAAGTCATTGCTGATCAAGCTGTAGTACATTTTCTATTTAATCTCTAAACAAATCTATATGCTTTGCTGATGGTACCCATTAACCTGAAGCAAACTTGTCTTCTTTTTTAAGATTCTTCTCATGCATCTGTAACCCAAGTATTACCTGGACTAAACTGTTCCAGTATGACTTGCCTTCTCCACCTCTAAACATAGAAGATGATGGCACTAATTTTGAGCATTCTGCCTCACTGATACACATTTCAAAGCAAATATAAAAATCAAGTGCAAGAAAATAGGAACCACACCCAATCCTGTCGCTTAGTAATAACTGTAGTTATAACTTGCCATATAGATTTAGAGTAATATATATTTATATATCCATGTCTGTATGTATATTTATATCTATACCTATATTTATCTATAACCATCTTCACACACATGCACACACACTGATACACATACACACATGGAGGTCATGCTGTACTGTTTTTTTCAGTTAATGAACATATTAGATGACAAAAACAAAATCCCAAAGGGAGTTTGGAGCATTGTGTTGAATTTAACAAAATGCATTTAAAATTGGTATATAAAATGCATGCAAGTGGGTTGAAAATACACAAAAGAGAGGGTGGCTTTGTAACAATATGTGTAGAAAAGACTTAAAGGTTTTAGTTCAGAGGAGGTAATGTGTATCCAAAAGGGCAAAGTGTTAAGTGACTATCAAAAAGTTGATGGGACCTTAGCATTACTGAAAATTTTGTATCGAATAAGAGAGAAATGTCAGTCTCACTCTAGTTTTCTTTGTCAAAATGTACAGACAGTGATGTGTTTTATTCTGGGCCCCAACAGTTAAAGAGATATAAACCATGTAAGAATCTGTTCATAGGAAAGTGATCAGGGTGGTGCAGAAAAACGGATGAAGGCACTACCCAGGGCAGAGAAGTCCCAAAAGGATGTGAAAGCAAACTCTCTTCTAATTTCTGAGGAGCTGTCATGTGAAGGAGACATTAGACTTACTCCGAGTGTTAAAAAGAAAAATAGTGTTTTGTTCAAGTACATGAAATACTATCAAAATTTAACACACTTAATTTGCATTAATTCAAAGATTCTCACATTTTGCTCTATATTGAATACCAAAATCAAATAACATATTTCTTCCCCAACATATTGAATATATGATATTTCAAAGTATTGTTTTGTCTTATTGGTTTTTCAATAATACCTTAGCATTATATATATATTTTAAAAATGATTATTACCAATTTACCCTTTATAAACAAATTCCTGTTGCTCCGTATCATTGCCAGACTTTGATATAGATACTCTTTTTGCTTTTGGCCATTCAGAAAGGTATCAGTTGGTGTCTGAAACTGGTTATAATTTGCATTTCTTTGAATATATTTTAATACGTTTACTGCCTATTTGAATTTCCTCTTTTTGAAGGGCCCATTCAAATCTTGTCCATTTTAAAAAATAGCCTTTTTCTTATTAATTTTAAGGAGTCATTTATATGTTCTTGATACAGACAAAAAGTAGATAACAACCTCAGAAAGTACCTAAGATTTGACTTTTCTAAAAGCAAGAGGCTCTCTATGGAAGAGTTGAATAGTTTGCTGGTACCTGGGAACCTCTGTACCATTGGGAGTGCCTTTTGTCTGTGTGGCTGTCTATGGCCCTCCTGGTACTTATGACTCTATGTAGTCAGTAGGGTGTCCTAGAGGAAGACCCGGAGAGTCTTCTTAGTGCCATTGCTCATTTCACTTGAGGGTCTGGGACACTTGACCATGCCTCATCTCTCAGAATCTCATCTCTCCCATCTAAGATTTTGGGATGTGAAAGGGAGAAGAGATAGGGCTAGGGTTCAACAAAAACAGTATTTCCCTCTGTTTTTGGCTGATGTGTATCTCTACCAAATTCATATGTTGAAGCCCTAACCCCCATTATCTCAGAATGTGAGTATATTTGGAGACAGGGCCTTTAAAGAGGTGATTACATTAACATGAGGTCATTAGGATGGGCTCTAATCCAGCATAATCTGCGTCTTTATAAAAACGGGAATTTTGGACGCACAGAAACACACCAGGAGTGTGTGAGTGCAGAAGAAAGATCATGTGAGGGAATAAAACAAGAAGATGACCATCTGCAAGCCAAAGAGAGGGGTCTCAGGATAAACTAATTCTTCTGACACCTTGATCTTGGGCTTCCAGCCTCCAGAACTGTGAAAAAATAAATTTCTGTTGTTTAGCCACACAGTTTGTGGCATTTTCCTATGTCAGCTCTGGCAAACTAATATATCCTCTGATCATATTCCATATATATTTTACTACTCTCCATTACCCCCTTTTCCTCCATTTCTCCTCTCTCCCTTCCTTCCGGAGATGTTGGGAAAGCACCTTACTCTGTGCATGCCCTATCCTAGGCACTGGGATCAGAGCAATGCCTGCACATTCCTGATGCCTGCACTGTGAGATGCTACACTACAGCCATGAACAACTATGTGCTATGGCCAGAGCCAGCCTAGACATTACTGTGGATGACCGTTGCTTCCTCCTCATGTGAAAACTGGTCTTGTCTCTCACCTGTTGGAGATTTACAACTGGGTTCTATCATTTTCTCTCATCTATTGTGGATGACAAAATTCACCCCAAGTATACCAGTGGATGAGGGGTACTTAGAATGAAGATGCCAACGTCAAAGAATTTACCTTTCCCACTATTGCGATTTTACTCCCACTTTCTTCTTCAAAGACATCACGGGAAAATACTAAGCCCACATCTATTCAGGTCTAAAGAAACCAACAGCAAGCTATCCTGTTTTTCAGCTACTGAGAGAACTGGGTAAATTTGGGGGTAGGGAGTGGTGGGTGGAGGGTGGGTGATCACTGCTTAGTGAGCAATTTTCAGTACCAGCCTATAACCTTCAAGTCACCCAGTTTGCTAGGAACCTGAAAAAAATCCAATTTCTTTGACACTTACCAGTAATCCAGGCCACACTTCCAGTGTCGTAGGAGCCACTAAATCATGTCCTACAGCTCTCAGGCTCCTAACACAGAAAAAAAATCCATACATCACCTGAGTGGTTCTGGGTGGATGGAGATCACACTTTGCCACGGCTGATACAAAATATTATCCGAAGGCTTGTTTGACATTTGTTTCTATCAGGCGTTTACCTTAGGATCCAGGGTTCTTAGCATGGATTTTATAAATTGGCTTCACAAGTTCTGAAGCCTCCAGAATTCTATGCATGTGTAGGTCTATTTTTTTTCTCTGGAAGAAGATTGTGATTCTTAAAGGGGTTCAGAGACTACCACAATAGTAAGAGTTGTTAATTTTTGATACCTACATAGAATTGACTTAAGCAGAAAATTTTGTACCTGTTTCTGTCCTTTTTCTAGGAGCATGGGGTAGAGAGTCTGTTTTTACAAAGTTATTCTTGGTAAAACACATGTGGAGTTGCCACATTTGAGTTAAATATTTTGGTATTACCACATATGTTTCAAATCATTAGCATAACAAATTAAGGACTATAATTTTTTGGCATTTGTTATTTTAAAATAGTTCCCATAGATCTCCAAATTATCCTTTGATGAATTTCAGTTTCATAATATAAAAAAAGATAGTGTTTTCTTAACAGCATTGTTTGATATGATTCCAGGCCTATTACCAAAAAGAAGAGCTTGTCTGAATCATTCCAGGAGAGGCTGACCAATTTTTTTATAAGAGTTTTTAAGGTATTTTAAATTTTCAATTTTATATTTAGCTTTTCTTTTCATTCTCTTCTTTTACAACAACTGACTCCAATTAGATTTTATAGAGATTTATAAAGCAGACACGTATTTTTCATTTTTTGTCTTCTCATATGTATTATCCACTATATACTTCAAATTGTTTTTTAACCAAACCAAACACTGACTGCAGATTCCTGCCAATTATTTCATTTTCTCATAATGATTCAGAGCACATACAGAATATTTAAATAAAATTAAAAGTAGCAATTTATGTATTTATTTGAGACAGAGTCTTGCTCTGTTGTCCAGGCTGGAGTACAATGGCACCACCTTGGCTCACTGCAACCTCTGCCTCCTGGGTTCAAGTGATTTTAGTGCCTTGGCCTCCCAAAACCCTGGAATTACAGGTGTGAGCCATTATACTCTGCCAGAAGTAGCAATTTAGTTGCAACAAGACACTGAAAAAATTTCAGATGGTTGTTAGGACTTTGTGTAGCTTTCATAAAAAAAAGAAATCTTCAAACTGTTAAGGCAGCTTCAAATTAAACACTAGATTATTTAACTAAGTTTTGTATTAAAACTACTAGCATCTTTTAAGGACCTACAGTAACCTTTTGACATATTACACTAACTTTTGTTTTTTTGGTTTGATTTCAAGAGTACATAATTACATTAATGTGGGTAATAAATTATGTGGGAAATATAAAAGAGGTTGGAATACAATTTCAACCTGAGTCATCTTTCAAATTTAGTTTTCTTCATTAAATATGACTTTTGCTCTCCTGTTCTTATATAAAGGAGGAAAAAGTTGGGTTGTGTAAGGCAACTAGAGTGGAGAATTTAGCGTGGTTGGATGTTCAGTGGGTTTTCTTAATAATTTCTTCTTTCCCAATTTACGAGTATCCATTAGTTTAGGGATTGAGCAATCTCTCACGGGAAGAAAGTCGGGGGAATTATTAAAAGTGATGATCCCTTCTCCTTCCCTTGGCATTACACTCATTTCCTTTCCACACAGTGTGTTCAAATGACCAACCATGGAAAGTATGTTTAAATGACCAACTGCTCCCTGTTCAGTCCTGTAGAAAGGGAGAAAGTGTTATCTAAATGGAGCGTTTCTTTATTTAACTGTCTATTACGGATGGGAAGTGGATAGAGAGAGAGGCAGAGATAACGACTGTGGAGAAAGTGCTCTGCTAGGTTCTTCTAACCCAAACCAGCAGTGCTGCAGGCGTCCAGCATGCCGCCCTCCTCCCTCTGCCTGGACAGCCACAGCTCCTTCCCTATTAGGTCTCTCCGTTGCTCACTTACATAGCAGAATCCTAGGTATATTTGCACCATCTCTTTGGTTTTCTCTTTTACCTGCCTACACTTCACCCCTGTCTACTTCCAGAGTTCTCTTTTCCAGCCATTCATTCTAACTCTAAATTCTTGCCAACTTCCCCTCCTCACTGACCTGGGTTTTCCCTTTTTGCAGCATTCATCACTTTTTGGGGAAGTCTTGTAAAAGACTTTGGGGGAGCATTTGAGGTTCAGGTAGCAAGAAGCCTAACAAGGGGAGAGTGTGTGTCTCAACATTGTCTCAGCTATGTGATGACAGATGAAAACCATCCCACTAGCCGTGGGGCATTAACACAGACCAAATAAAACAAGCTGCTGTCTGGCTGAGCCTGGTCCATGAGCAGAGCCTCAGCTAAGTCAATTTAAATGACTTGATCTATATTCCTGAACAGTTACCAAAGGTGGCAGATTGAAGGTGAGAGTCAACAGCTATTGATCTGGCATAATGTAGGATGAATTTGCAAGATCACCTGTTCATTGAAAGTCATTGAATAGGAGATCCGGATTGCATTCTGACTGATTTCAGATACATTTTCGCATTGTGGGCTTTAATTTCCTAACTATAAAACAAAGGCTATAGGGAGAGGTAAAAGCACTGGTTTCTAAAATTCTTTTTTTAAATTTTAATTTAATTTTAAATTTTCAAAATTTTAGGCAAATCTCACCTGGATGGTTTCTAAAGTTCTGAGCTCCAAAATTTAATGATTTTAGGACAATTTTGTCAAAATTTTGTTTTGTTAGCTTGCCCCTATATTTAAAATTTCACATTTAGAGGTGATTTTGTAAAACTCACATTGGGGAGGGACAATAAATTATGGCAGTGTTAGCATTGGAATACTTTTTTATCAGGAAGCTAGCTATAGAATGCAGCAACATGTAGGTGAAGCTTGGAAAAAAATTGAGCTTATAAAGTACATTGGCAGGGGATAATTTCTCTATAAAAACCTGAGACTCTAGATGCTGGGTGCTGAGAAACGAGTAGAAGGCTGAGAGATGGAAGTCCCCAAGGCCAAACCTATATTTATGTTTTTTCAAAAAGCAATGTTATGTTGCAAGAAAATGGAACTTCCAGAGAAAGTTGCTATGGCTTAGATGACTCACTTCAAAGGTACAACGATCAGTTTCCCCAGGATTTATGCTACTTCTCGGAAGAGAGAGAGTTTGTAGAAAAAAAGTTGATGAAGATTTAGAGATCTGTTCTATAAACCTAAGAGAGGAAGGAAGCAAAGATGTTTGTGATTTCATACTACCTTCTGTAGGTTTCACAGATTTGAAATTTGAATCCACATCAAAGGAGCTGAAAAGAAAAAATTAGTCAAGGCAGATGAGCAGATCATACCACACCTCTGCCAGCAGCACCAGAAAACAAGGAACATTCAAAGTGATACTTGGGCCCAGGAAGGAATCACTTCAGTGGGGGTCAAAGAGGAGAGGCTGTACAGGCAAGGGACCTGGGCCTGGTGTCAGATAGATTGGAAGTGAAACCTCACTCTCCCCTCCTAACTGTGTATTTAGGCAAGGGGGTTCACTTCTGTGAGTTTCAGTTTCATTCTCTGTGAAATAGGGGTTGCCATGTGCTCCCTAAAGTTGGGAAGTGAAATGAAACATCTTGTAAAGAATGAGATATCACTTGTTTTCAAAGAGTTGTTACTCATATTATTATTTAAGTTGCACTTTCTAAAGTTCTTTATGTCATACTTATGAATTGACTGTGCTTTCCTATACTTCTGAAGCCATTTACTCTACCCAAAAAATAATTGAAGGCAAGTGTTACTGTCTCATTGCAAACAGAACATATCATTTGCACAATGGGATTTTGTTGCTTGGCGCACATGACTTTAGCGTGCTTTAGTGTGAAGTAAGTTTTCCAAGTCTAGAGGATTTGGCAAGTATAAGAGATTGAAGTTTTCCTTTTAGGTACCCCCTCCCCCAAGTGTCTCCAAAGATGACGGAGATGATTGATACACTAACAGATGTTTTGTTAACATCACATTTCCAGAACTCTTCTTACTCAGGCTAATAGCATTGCATCTGGTTAGCTGTACTTACCCTTTTCAGCTTGTAATTTTCCTTTGGCTAAATTATTAAGACATCCACAAGAGGTGGATTTCCTCAGGGTCATGTAGAACACAGAAGCATGCCAAAAAGAACACAGGGCATAGAGATATCTTTTCTATTTATTTAAATTTCAATCTCTTTTGACA
The DNA here is from genome assembly GCF_001698545.2 of Rhinopithecus bieti. Classification (NCBI taxonomy): domain Eukaryota; kingdom Metazoa; phylum Chordata; class Mammalia; order Primates; family Cercopithecidae; genus Rhinopithecus; species Rhinopithecus bieti. The sequence goes on from NW_016809038.1 coordinate 101,102, forward strand.
CGAGGTCTTACCTTCAATCCAAAACACTTCAGCCTTCCTGTCTAAGAGGGCTAAATGTGCTCAAGACAAAGAAGATGCTGTTTTCTTCTCTTACATATTTCTCACTCCTTTCCCCTCTTTGATTCTGTAGTGGGCTTAATGGTAGCCACAGAAAGCTGTGTCTGTGTTTCATGTCTTAATTCCTGGAACTTGTGAATGTGATCTTATTTGGTAAAAGGGTGTCTGCAGATGTAATTAAATTAAGGGTCGTGGGAGAGTGAGCTTATCCTGGGCTATTCAAACACATGTATCTTTATAGGGTACAGGTGCATAGGAGACACACAGGAGGAGGCAATGGGACTGCAGAGGTAGAGATGAGAGTGATGAGGCCACAAATCAAGGATTGTCAAGATGAACCAGAAACTTGAAGAGGCAAGGAGGATCCTGCCCTAGAGCTTTTGGAAGAAGCATGGCTTTGCTGAAAACTTGATGGTGGGCTTCTGCTTCCAGAACTGTGAGAGAATATATTTCTGTTGTTTTATGCTTCCCAGTTTGTGTAGTGGGTTACAAAGGATAGTAGCATAGCTCCTTTTCTCTTTCTTTTCTGCTCCATTTCAGTTTTTCTATCTTTTCTGCATTTTTCCACTTCTCTCTCTCTCTCTCTGTCTCTCTCTCTCTCTCATTGTATCACTGCCAAGACAAAGTGCATAACAATAATTGATGCATGTGGGTATGATTTACTTTTTTGCAAAGTTGATTGACTGTTAAGCCAACTACCCATGTTTTAAATATTAATGAAAATACAAATTACTTGGCAGTTTTGTTAAAAATGCAGAATCCCAGTGTCCACCCTAACACATTTCTGATTTTATTGGTCTGATATGTGACCTGTGAACCAGTATTTTTTAACAAGAATCTGAGGGATTCTTTTATAGATGGCCAACAATCCATACTTAGGAAAGACTAAAGTAAGGCATGGTTCCCTTTGTCTGCTATCAATAACTGATATATATTTGTGTATAGGTTTGTCAGTCTAAAATCCCATTACAATCCAGGTAGTAGTGTGTATAGAATGCCAAATCCCAGGCCTCTGTAAAAATATAAGTAACCTCAAAAGGATTTGATTAGACTCACATTTAACAATTCACAGTGGCTAATTCAAGGAAACAAGGGTGGTTCCTTAACCTTTGAGTGGAAAGCCTGGTTGTGGGGGTGGGTAGCATAACATTTCCCAGCATGTTCCTTATTGCCACTGCCTGGGAGTGGATTCTAGACAGGCCTGGCAGGCCCATGTTCCCACACTCTGGGCCAATTTTTGTTCCTGGCTCAGTGCTGTGCTTACTTAGAGGGGTAATAGCTTTGTCTGTTTTGCTCCTCAGTGGGACATATCTCCCATCTATTTTGTTTAGGAACTCTAAACACAGTCCAAAGGGAAGTTCAGCTGTGGAACTCTGAATAGGATCTGGCTAGAAGCAGCCTCAACACACTTTTTTTTTTTTTTTTTTTTTTTCACTCTTCTCATAGTCCTTTTCAGACCTGGGAGGTTTTTCAGAAGACTTGGTGCTGCAGGCTGTTGCCTGAAACCACCCATCAAGGAGCATGTCCACCTCTTACTTCTTGTCTGGCTGTAAACCTTGGTACATTCAGCACAGAAAGTGGAGGCTGAAGAGGGTCATCAATTTGTGCCTGAAGGCGGCCATTGTTTACCCCTTATGAAAGCAATGGGAAGCAGAGTCTTTTTCTCCTACTTCCCAGAAGCAGAGTAAGCATACCCTTTTGAATGAGAAATGCTGGTGTGTTAGGCAAGTTTCCTATAAGAACCCCATTGCATCTTGTCTTTACTCTTTCTGGATGCCTTCAGCTTATACTGCCCTTATCTCTTTCCTATCTCCTGATAGCCCTCCTTAGACATTTGACATGGTTTCCTGATGACAGCCTGTCTTGACTCATTGTTTAATTGCTGTGCAGTGCTCAAACTTCTCCTTCAGGCAAACAGCGTAAATACACAGCACATTCTTTACAAATTGATTTAAAGTCTTGCTCTCTATAAACAAGTATCTTTTTAGTATAATGATGTATTTTTCTCTGGGTAGATACCCAGTAGTGGGATTGCTGGATCAAATGTTTGTTCTACTTTTAGTTCCTTAAGACGTCTCCACAATGTTTTCCATAGTGGTCGCAATTCACAATTGCAAAAATGTGGAACCAACCTGAATGCCCATCAATCAATGAGTGAATAAAGAAGCTGTGGTATATATATACACCACATATAAAATGTATGATGGAATATTATTCAGCCATAAAAAGGAATGAATCGTATTCACAGCAACCTGTATGGGATTGGAGACTATTATCTTAAGTGAAATAACTCAGGAATGAAAAACAAAACATAGTATGTTCTCACTTGTAAGTGAGATGCAAAGGATGCAAAGGCATAAGAATAAGAAAGTGGACTTTGGGGACTCAGTGGGAAAGAATGGGAAGGGGGTGAGGGATAAAAGACTGCAAATTGGGTTCAGTGTATACTTCTTGGGTGATAGGTGCACCGAGATCTCACAAATCACCACTTACTCATGGAACCAAATACCACCCGTTTTCCAGAAACCTATGGAAACAAAAAATTTAAAAATAAATAAAGTCTTCATCTCTTAAGAAGCTGAACTTTAAAGTATGGTGTTTCCTACCTATTCATTAAACAGTGTTTCTCAAACTTTATCTGAAAAGTTTGTTATAAATATCACTGAGTCACACTCCCTGAGTTTCTGATTATGATTCTGCTAGAATTTGCATTTCTAACAAGTTCCCAGCAGCTGCTGCCAACCCTGGAACCACCCTTGGAAAATCACTGCTTTAGGGAATGTATCTTTTTTACTTTGCTTTGTACTATGTGATACAAAAGCTTGTATTTTATATCCCTTGAGAAATAAAGATGTCTTTGTTTGCAACTCAGTTACCCAGAGTGCAAAATGGGTGATAAGCCAAGCAAATGCGATAAGTACTTCTCTAAGTATAACGATGCTTTAAAAACAGCCAACCATGACGGAGTGCTCAGTTGCAAATGATGGTTCCTTTGCAGCTTGGTAGGCTGCCTCAGGTGTCATGCTCAGTTTTCCATCTTCTGCTCTTTGGTCTGCAGCTATTTTCCTATGGGCAGCCCCTTAATCCCATGTTACATGTTCTGACCACATTCTGTTTTGTTTTACTCCAGTCCTCAGGGAGCTATCTTCAGCATTCCATACCTAAGGACTCTCATGGATTTGAGAAAATTTAAAAATAGTCTCTCTTCCTCCCAGTATCTACTTTAAAACACATGAGTTTCATGTGCTTTAAAGTATAATGTATATATACTCATATAGTATAATGAGTGTCTTAATGTGTATTGTGCACTTTTAATTCCATGGCAAGACTCTTCAAGTTAACATTACTTTCTTATTCCTATCCTCATTAGTGTTTGTGAGTTAGATTGCAGAAAATTTGACATTCAAAAGCCCTTGCTCTTTGAAAGAGAAAATGTATTGTGAGAAAATATACATTCATTTTGATGAATGAAGCAGCATTGGATGAGATCAAAAGTTTTGGTTAATCCATACTATTGTGGGAGATAAGTACAACCCTCAAAGTTTCTACTATTTCAAAGCCCTTGTTCCTTATTAGATTTCTCAGGGCAAGTTTGATCACTGAATGAACCTGTCCCCTCAACTTCAATGTTATCTGCTTAATAGATCAGACATTATAAAGTTTCTTCTTTTTCCTGAATTTCTATTGAAACTAATGCCTTTGTCACTCATTATGCAATGTCTGGCTCTTCATTCTTTGCATGCGGAGACTGACTGGCCTACCTCTCTGCACATAGTAGGTTCCACAGGTATAAAGTTGCAAATGTTTAGTTTTTTTTTTTTTCCCCTATTATAAGATTAAAATGATCAAATAATGAGACTAAAAGAAAACAGAGAACTAACAAAGAGAAAGACTAATATTGTAATTAGTAAGTGGAAAAGAAGCAAGCGACTTTAAAAAAGATATCTTGCTTGGAATAAGTTGTGAAAACAGCTGCTCCAGAAACTACCACTCATATGTCCAGAACTAATACAACTATTCTTCAGCTGTTTTTCATTGAAAAAAATGAGAAGAGGAGATTGCAACAGAAAACAAAACAAAACAAAAAACTGTGCACAAGTTACTACTCCAGACAAAGCTCCTGGCATTCTAAGTTCTTTGAAAGAAATACACCCTAAAAGTGTCATAAACAAAATCTCAGCTCCTCTTCCTTCTCTCAAATCCTTTACACCTCAAGATAAAGTAATACAAATTTCAGAGTTTTACTGCAGGTTTTATTTTTCTTTCTAATCACTTGTAATTAGGGAGATTTATTTGTTTAGTACAATCTGTCCAGCCAGTAACTTCCAAGTGCCAAGCATAGAATGGCGTCCTTGGGCCTGTAAAAGGGAGTAGTAATTAGAACTGGGATGAATCCCATTTGACAGAATGGTCCGATGTCAGTCCACACCCTTGTTCTTGAAATTCAGAGAAAAGTTAAATTGGTACAAAAATAAATTCTCTTGAAACATTTCCTCCCTGTACTTGACATTTTGGTGCTCGGGTTCTTTTGATGTTTAGCACCGAACACTGAGGAGTAAATAACAATGGGAACCGTTCTGAGAACACCACATAAACGTGATAATTTATAAAGCGGATGCTGCTAAATGCCCAGCAGTCTGCCATTTTAGACTGTTGTTGGAGTGGTCTTTATGCTTTTGGATTGCAACTGCAATGTTCATCACCCTGCTCTGTTAACTGAGGGTCTGGAGTAGTAAAGGCATATCCTGTCAAATGTGAAGGCTATCTTACATTTGGCACTGGTTGCACAGTTCACTAACAGAGAGATTTAAACTGTATATGTTTGTGTGCCGCGTGTATATAGCTTAAAAATAACAATTACAAATACAATGTGCTTGAGGTCTTCAGAAAAGAAATGTTTAAAAGGAAAGAAAATGCCAGAGCTGGAAGGCTCTTAAAGTTCAATGTTTTTTTTCATTTTTTTTTTTTCGCAGCCAGTCATTCATATTTAAAAAAAAAAAAAAAAAAAAAAAAAAAAAAAAAAATAAAAAAAACTGATGTCCAAGAAAAGAAAATGATTTGTTCAAGGCCTCACAGTTTTCTGCCACTTTCTATTTAGAACCCCAATGAGATTTCAGCGACTTTCATTCTCTGCTGTATCATTGCCAACACTTTTCAGAAATGAGACAGAAAAGAGGGCCATGAATCAGGCTGAAGAGTCCAGATGAAGAGGATTAGTTGTTGCAGAAAGAGCTGCATGTATCAGAAGGAACGCCAGTGGTAGTGGCACGAGGGTGATCCTCCACCCCTGCCCCATCCTGCTCAGCTGGAGCCACCACCAGTGATTGCCAGTAGAAACAATCTGCACTGTGTTCAGGGAAGCATTCCTCCTTCATCTCAACCTTATGCTTGTTCCCATTTACCAAGATATCTAAAGTTGTTTTTCCTTCCTAAGGGTCAGAAATGCTCACTCCCATTTAAGATGATTTTTCAAAAGTCGACAACTCCATGTCCAAGACTAGGTAACAAAACTCTTTCCCAAAGGTCAAAATCCAACACAGTGAGCCTTGCTTATGGCACAAGGTGGGATTCTGATTACTTTTTCAAAGACAGTGAACCAAGAGTGAAATGGAGGGAGGAGTCAGCAAAAAATGCTGACACCCAAAAAATAACCAGACTGTCAGAACCGCAATGTGGACCTAGGGTTTCATTCAGCATTTTTCTCAATCTCTCAAACCTTTGACATTTTTTTTTTTTTCCTGACCGAATGTAGGAAAATAAGTCTTCCAGAACAGAGAGCAGAATATCTTTTCCGAAACATTAGATTAGGCAGACTGACTGGGGATCAAAACAGTTTTTAATGGGATATGGGATTAATGATAAGACTCTGTAGTAAAGAAAAAAAAAAAGAAAGAAACAAATTAGCTGAAGTTGAATTCAAGGTCAAGATAACCTAACATTATCCCAGAAAAAGTTAACTTCCTCAATCAATCTTTGTCTGAAAGGTTTTGAATAAAAATAATAGCATGCAATTAGTAAATAGATATTTTAGGAATCCCCAAAGATTTGAGGACATGAAGTTTCTTTTTTTATATCAAAAACATTAGGGGAGAGTGCAAACTCAGGTCCCCACCACCATAAAGTATGTAGTCTAGCGTCTCACATTTCGGGAAATATCAGGAATCAGCACCTCGGAGCCAATGGTTAAGTCTCACTCTGAGAAAACCACCTTTGTGATCATGGGATCCCTCCTGCCAGGTAAATATTATGCGTGAGGTTTCTTGAAAAAAAAGGAAATTTAAGAAATGAATGGAATCAAGTACCTTATTTCGTTAAGAACTATTGAGTGGTAGGAGGCCAAGAACTGTGTAGAAGAAATATTCTTAAACTGGGAATATTTTAGTATGGTGGCAAAATATGAATGAAACTTAACCTTGATAAAGAATATGAAACTACCATAAAAGAAGATATTTTATTTTTCTAGGGTTAGAGTTCACAGAATATAGCAGGCATCTGGGAATATCTTCCAGTAAGAGAGTTCATGGAAAGTATGTATGCAAAGCAATGGAAGTGCCCATTTCCTGCCACTTGCTATGGCTCAGACTCTGGGTTACAAGTTTACAAATGGTATCTAATTTAATCCTTAAAACAACCCAGTGACTCAGGTGTTTTCACTTCTTTTTTGCAGATAAAGAAAATAGACGTTTAGAATGGTTAAGTAACATGTCTAAAATATTACAGCTGGTAAGTATAGGAGCTAGAATTCTAGTTCTTATCTGTCTAGCTCCAAACTTTTTTACTTTAGCTGCTGCTGGATTGCTGTGTCTGTATCCCTGGTCTTCTTTAACCATTTCTTCTTTAACCAAGTTCAATCCAAACACCTATCAGAAATATCTGTAAATCTGGAAAGTTCAACCAATTCTTTATTTTATTTTGTTTTTGAGATAGAGTCTCACTGTGTTGCCCATGCTGGAGTGCAGTGATGGGCAACACTGCAGCCTTCACCTCCTGGGCTCAAGTGATTCTCCCATCTCTGTTTCCTGAGTAGCTGGGACTACAAATACACCCCACTGTGCCTGGCTATTTTTTTAAACATTTTTGTTTTTGGAGAAACAGGGTCTCACTATGTTGCTTAGGCTGGCCTTGAAATTTTGGGTCCAACTGATCCTCCAGCCTTGACTTTCCAAAGTACTGGGATTAGAGATGTGAGACACCACCCCCAGCTAAACCAATTCTTTCAAATTTCTCTGGGCTGGGTTTGATAGTTACTAATCAAAACACTGTGACCCTGAAATAGATTGAGATTTAAAATACATTTGAATTGTACGATGTTTTGCATATATATGTAAAAATATGCATAGCTTACCATTTAAAAAATATCATCCATCTACATTTTAAAATTTTCTAGAATATTTATATGAGGTTACTGTTTTTAAAACTATGTCATGCTTTTCATCTAGCTTTAGGGTTTGCTAGCATAAGCATATTCATATTAGATTAACATTCCATTGGGTTCAGACATTTGTTTCAGTTTCAGTGAGAGCCTGTTAGTCACATTAGAAATCTGTTATTGACATTTGCTATTTAACAAGCCCATTATTTGGCAAGTGTTTTCTTAAAAGTGGCCAGTTAAAGAACTGTCTGTGATTTGGGTAGATTGTCTGAATAAATGAGGTTATGATGTTGCCCATAATCAGCTCAAAACTAAGCTTATATTTTGTTTACGAGTTGGCAGTTGACACCAGTCTGACAAGAACAATGCTGCCATCAGAAAAATACAGACCAAATATCAAAGAGAAGCAGTTTTTTGTACATTCTATTTAGATACAGCTTGAACTAAAGGGCTCTCATTTGGCTCTGGTGATGGGGGTCCATGGTTCACCTTTAAAACTGATATGGTCCTTACCAACCTCATATTCTTTACAAAATCTTTGGTCAGTTTGCAATCCCATTGCATACTCAAACACATTGGTAAGCTGACTATCATGCAAGTACATCACAGTGTTCGAAAGATGGGTGATGATTTGGTCCAGAGCAGTGGGTAACTGTGTCCTCTGATGGGTACTGGTTAAAGGTGGGTAAAGGATTACAGAAAAGGTGCTATATGCTATGGGTTTGAAGGCTTTGGAACACACATCAGGAGAGCAAAGCCATGCATCAGAATTTACTTTTGAGCAATTTTAATTATGGTTTTTGTTTACTTTTCCAGTAGAAATTAACTGTTATTTGTCCTTTTCACACAGAAAACATTTTCATCCTCTTTCCCCACATATTACTGTAGAATGTATGTTGGTCATCTCTGGGCATTGACTCTTAGGCTTGGCATTCTTCAGACATCCCAGGCTGCTGGAAACTTGACTGAGGACCAGGCAGGGTGAATGATCTGTGCCAGGAGACAACATCTTCTTTTCGTATGGCCTAATTTCAGGAGAAAAAGCAGATTCTGAAGAACTGGCCCTGGAAATCAGCATACTGCAAGTGAGAATGATATTGTTAAATCCACTGACAACAGCTTAGCTCTCTTTCCATTCCTCAAGTCACTTCTTATCCCTAACGAGGCCACCATAGCAAAGAAGCTGGACCGTGGGTACTAGATTACCATGTTTAGCTTGGTTAAGCCTCAGAGTCTAATGATGACTGCATACTTCTACCCTACCGATACTGGCCAGGGAGTTCTTGTAGGCACATCCATACTCATTGTGTTAGTCAGGGTTCTCTAGAGGGACAGGGCTAATAGTATAGAGGTATATATGAAAGGGAGTTTATTAAGGTGTATTGACTCACATGATCACAAGGTGAAGTCCCACAATAGGCCATCTGCAAGCTGAGGAGCAAGGAAACCAGTCCGAGTCTCAAAACCTCCAAAGTAGGGACACTGGCAGTGCACCCTTCAGTCTGTGGCCAAAGGCCTGAGAGCCTCTGGCAAACCATTAGCATAGGTCCAAGAGTCCAAAAGCTGAAGAATTCGGAGTCCAATGTTCAATGGCAGGAAGCATCCAGCACGGGAGAAAGATGGGGGCCAGAAGTCTTAGCCAGTCTAGTCCTTCTATGTTCTTCTGCTTTTATTCAAGCTGGGCTGGCAGTTCATTAGCTTGTAACCACCCAGATTGAGGGTGAGTCTGCCTTTCCCAGTCCACTGACTCAAATGTTAATCTCCTTTGGCAACACCCTCGCTGACATACCCAGGATCAATACTTTGCATCCTTCCATCCAATCAAGTTGACACTCAATATTAACCATCACATTCATCTTGTAGATTAGAGGGGCACACTAAGTTCTGGACTATGGTTTGAAAGAAAGATCACTGTTATTCTATTAGCTATGACCTTTATTTTGTAAGAATTAAAAGGGTAATTGTATAATTTAGGGGGACAGCAGACACTTATTGGTAGCCTACATAATAAGCTTACAATTTGACTTTGTGATGGAGAGAAAAACATTTTCCAGTTGGGCTTGCTTTTCCTGGCAGGACTACACTAAGAGATCTCAAAGCAGTTGAGATTTACCTAACAACTGTGGTTCTTTGCCTTTTTTCCACTGTAATACATACACTCACATATGAAACAATTTCATAGGTGAATGTGGATTTAGACAGTTAAATTACAGTTGGAATAAAATAGATTTTGGATAATGTATAAATTACATCTCCTAGCTTCTAATGTTTTTCTTTCCAAAACTCCTTTGTCACACACCTGTGTATCTCAACTTCCCAGATGAGAAGAGATAAATGTAAAACAGTAATGGACTTTTTCTGTGCCCACATAGTGTTTCTGTCCTAGACTGACACAAATTAAAAGACCAAGGCCAGATGTCCAATGACGTAAGTGGAGGAGATAGAGAGTGGAGGACACACTAGTCAGTATGTGTTTTTTTGCTTGGGATAAAAGTTTTTGAGAAACTGAAATGTGAGTTGGAGGGTATATTGAATGATGCCTCTTGCTAGGTGTACCCATGGAATTGCTATTGTACATATTTACATATGAGGTGTAGCATAATAAAAAAGGTGGAGAATTGCTATTAAATGAATTTGCTTTACAATGATCATAATCTCAATGAAGAATATAGTGATGTTACAGTGAGTTTTGTCTTTCTGGATTTGTGACAATTTGGGCTTGTCTTTAGTAAACTATTGATGGGTCAGAGCTGGTCTTGCGACTGGCCGCTGGAGAACAGTGTAATTTCAGAAATTCATGAGAGAAGAAAAGATGTTGGAATTATATATAAATGTAGCCTGAGAGCTTGACATTCCTTTTCCTGTTAGTACACGGAAGCATAGTTATCTGAAGAACAATATTTCAAATATATGGTCCTTTGAGTAGGAATGCTACTGTGTTTCCCAAAATTTTTGAGATTTTTTAAAAAAGCTAAAATTAGCAAAGTTTTTTGGTATTTGTTTTCAGCTACTCTGAAGACAAGCTAACTTTTCTCTTTCAACATATATTGCATGTTTACAAAAGCCTTACCTAGTATTGCATAAATATGATGAGAATTGGAGTTGAGAGTCATGAAACATGAATTTTATCATTAATTTATTTATCAATTATTTATGAAGCCCCTACTACATGTTCTGTATTGAGAAACAAGGATGGACTAGACTAGTTTCTGTCATCAAAAGTAGTAAAACCTCGCGGATTATAATTATCTATCATTGTGAGACATCTACCCACCTCATATAATGCATAAACATGCATAGGTGTGGATTCATAAACAGTTTTGTTTTGTTTTAAGCTTACGTAAGTAGTATTCTGAATTTATCATCTTGAAACTTCGTTTTTGTGCTTATTTTAAATTGCTGTTATTATTTGTTAATTATTGTGAATTATCCCCTTATATAAATATATAAAATATATTTATTTCTTTTTTGATTAGTCAGAATTTTGGTTGTTCCGGTTTTTGCTGTTATTAACAAAGATGTGAATATTCTCATCCATGTCCCTTATGCCTATGTGTGTTAAAGTTTCCAGGAAGAAACTTACGTGGTCATAGGAAAAATGCATTTGCAACTTTATCAGCTAATGCCAAATCGTTTACCAAAAAGCATGTACCAATTCACGCTCATCAGCAGCATAAGAGAAGTAAAATAGCCTTATTGCCAGACTTCCAAATTTTTTGTCAGTTGAATGAACATGAACTTGGTGTCATATGATTGTTTTAGTGATAATTGTCCAGAATTCTTTAAGTTTGAGTTGTGTTTAATATATTTATTAATACTTTTAGTTTCCTCCTCATGAATAATATTGACCTTTTGGTCATTTTATTTGCTTTGGATCACTCTTTTATTACTTATCGACTTGATCATTATTCTTTATATAGTAATCTAAGTACTAATTATTTGCAATTTGTGGATAAATATCTTTTCCCGGTTTATCATTTTTCTTTCATTTTTGTTTATAGTACCCTATCCTACTCAATTCAGTATATTTGAGCTTACCAATCATTCTCCTTTGTTTTGTTCTTTTTTCTCATTCAAAAAATATACTACTACTCCAGTTCATAAATTATGTTCTCCTATATATGTTTCTGAAGCCTTTAGAATTTTAGTTTAAATGTTTGTTAATAACTCATCTGGAATATATCTAATGTTTGGTTTTTGTGCTACTTTTTTCATATGTTTTACTTGTATGCATATTACAAACTACATAATGGATTATTGTTATTGCTTTAAGTATCTTATTTTTTAAAGAAATTAATAACTAATGTATTTCATACTTGCCATTTCCAATGCTCTTCTGTTCTTTCTGTAGACCTGTGTTTGTATCTGGTATCATAACTTAAAGCTGAAGTACTCCCTTCACCAATTTTTATAGCTCCAATCTGCTGGCAATGATGTCTTATCAGCTTTGTTACTCTGAAAATGTTTTTACTTCACCTTTATATTTGAAGGCTATTCTACTGAATATAGAATTTTAGGTTAGCAGTGACTTAAAAAAATTTTAGCTCTTTAAAAATACTGTTTGTCTTGTAGGATGCATTATTTCTCATATGATGTCAGCATTCATTCTTATTTGTATTTTTCCCCTTTGGTTCATTCTCTGTCTCTCTTTCTCTCTCTTCATGTATATGTTGCACACACACATGGAAAAGCCAATGGTGTAGCTCTGGTAGGAGTCCGAAAATTCGACAATTGGTAGTGCTGATGGTGTAAGGCCCAGTCTAAGGGCAAGAGAAGGCTGATGTAGCAGTTCAAGCAGTCAGGTGTAGAAAAAAAGTTCTCTCTTCCTCTACCTTTGTGTCCTATCCAGGCCCTCAGTGGATTGGATGATGCCTATCCACATGGAGAGGGATATCTGCTTTACTCAGCATACTGATTCAAACATGAATCTCTTCTAGAAATACCCTCACAGACACACCTGAAATACTGTTTAATCAAATATCTGGGCATCTTGTGATCCAGTGAAGTAGACACATGAAATTAGCCATAACACATACCCATTCTCTTTTTCTTCTCTTTGGTTATATTTGAGGGCTTCCTCTTTCCCACATCCTGTCTAAAACCGCCTTCCTTCCCTCCTCTCTTTCTTTCTCTCTCTCTTCTTTCTCCTTCCTTCCTTCTCTTTTTCTTTCTCTTTTAATCTTCAAAAGACTTTACCCTGTTGGTTATACTGCTCCTCTTTGAGAATTAACACTTTATTTTATTTATAATTAATTAACACATAATAATTATATATATTTATTGGATACAATGTGATGTTTCAATGCATATACACATAGTATAATGACCAAATTGGGGTAGTTACCATATCCACCACTTTTAAAATTTATTATTTCTTCTTTGTGACAATATTCAAAACATCTTCTAGCTATTTGAAATATGCACTGCATTGTTATAGTAACCCTGTTGTATTTCTTAATGATATTCTTACTGGCAGCAATTAAATATCCTCAGATCTATTCAACTCTTTAAAAAACACATTTTACCCCACCACCTCTTCCCTCTGTTATCTTAGTTTTCTCTCATTTCCTAGCATGTCTTTCAAGAGAGTTGTATCTACTTGCAGTTACTATTTCCTCAACTCTCCACTCACTCCTTAATCTGTTCCAACCTGACTGGCTAACGTAACCAACCACCTCCATGCTACCAAATGCAATGGAGACTTAAAATTCTTTGTAAGTATCTCAGCACAATCTGACATCATTGAATACGCCCCAATTATTTAAATGATCTCTTTATTGGTTACTGAAAAAATACATCCTTCTGGTTTCCTTTCCTACCTCTTTGGCAATTACTCTCTTGTCTTCACTGGGGGCACATTCTCTTCATATTGTGTCCAGAACTGGTGGGTTCTTGGTCTCACTGACTTCATGAATGAAGCCACGGACCCTCGCGGTGAGTGTTACAGTTGTTAAACATGGTGTGACCGGAGTTTGTTCCTTCAGAGGTTCAGATGTGTCTGGGACTTCTTCCTTCGGGTGGGTTCGTGGTCTTGCTGTCAGAAGTAAAGCTGCAGACCTTTCTGGTGAGTGTTACAGCTCTTAAAAGCAGCGGGGCTGGAGTTGTTCATTCTTCCCTCTTCCCCGTGGCTTTGTGGTCTCCTTGCCTTCATTAGTGAAGCTGCAGACCTTTGCGCTGAGTGTTACACCTCATTAAGGCAGTGTGGACACTAAGAATGAACAGCAGCAAGATTTACTGCAAAGAGCAAAAGAACAACGTTTCCACGGTGCAGAAGTGGACAGAGCAGCTTGTCGTTGGCTGGCTCGGGCAGCCTACTTTTATTCCCTTATCTGACCCCACCCACATCCTGCGGATTGGTCCATTTTACAGAGCGCTAACTGGTCTGTTTCACAGAGAGCTGATTGGTCCGTTTTGACAGAGTGCTGATTGGTGAGTTTACAATCCTTGAGCTGGACACAGAGTGCTAGACTGAAAAGTTACCCAAGTCCCCACTAGATTAGCTAGATACAGAGTACCAATTGGTTTATTTACAAACCTTGAGCTAGACGCAGAGTACTGATTGGTGTATTTACAAACCCTGAGCTAGACACAGAGTGCTGATTGGTGCACATACAATCCTTGAGCTAGAGGCAGTGCTAGATGGAACTGTTCTCCAAGTCCCCACTACCTTAGCTAGATACAGAGTTAGCTAGATACAGAGTACCCATTAGTGTATTTACAAACCTTGAGCTAGACATAGAGTACTGATTGGTGTATTTACAAACCCTGAACTAGACACAGGCTGCTGATTGGTGTATTTACGATCCTCTAGCTAGACATAAAAGTTCCGCAAGTCCCCATCCGGCTCAGGAGCCCACCTGGCTTCAGCTAGTGGATCCCGCACAGGGGCTGCAGGCAGACCTGCCCACCAGTCCGGAGCCATGCCTGTACTCCTCAGCCCTTGGGCTGTTGATGGGACCAGGGGCCATGGAGCAGGGGGCAGCACCCATCACTCCAGCAGCAGTGGAGCCCACCGCAGTGGGGAAGCTCAGACATGGCGGGCTGCAGGTCCCAAGCCCTGCCCCGCCCGGAGGCAGCTAAACCCTGAGAGAATTTGAGTGCAGTGCCGGCTGGCAGGCACTTCTGGGGGACCCAGCGCAACTTCCGCAGCTGCTGGCCCAGGTGCTAAGCCCCTCTCTGCCCTGGGCCAGTGGCGCCCTGCCGGCCACTCCGAGTGCTGGCCCTCTGAGCCTGCACCCGTGCCCGCGAGAACTCGCACTGGCCCCCCAGCGCCGTGGGCAGCCCGGGTTCCTGCAGGCACCTGTCCCTCCACCCACCCCCACCCCCGGCAAGCAGAGGGAGACGGCTCCTGCCTCAGCCACCCCAGAGAGAGGCTCCCACGGTGCGGTGGCGGGCTGAAGGGCTCCTCCAGCTCTGCCAGAGTGGATGTGGAGGCGGAGGAGGTGCTGAGAGTGAGGGCTGCTAGCACATTGTCACCGCTCAATATTGGCCATTGATTACTGGAATTATTTGAATTTCATTTGTAGATCATTTTTCTTTTCATACTCTTTACTTTTATATTAGAAAATCTCATCTTTTGTTTGCTTGTTTTTTGAGACAGAGTCTCGCTTTGTTGCCCAGGTTGGAGTGCAGTGGCGCCATCTTGGCTCACTGCAACATCTGCCTCCAGGGTTCAAGATCGTGTCTTTGTCACCAGAGTAGCTGGGATTAAAGGTAGGCACCACCACACCTGGCTAAGTTTTGTAGTTTTAGTAGAGATGGCTTTTCACCATGTTGGCTGGGCTTGTCATGAACTTGTGACCTCAAGTGATTGGCCTAACTCGGCCTCCCAATGTGGTGGGATTACAGGTGTGAGCCACTGCACCCAGCCAGGAAGTTTTATTTTTAACAATGGCTTCAGTTACCATGTACCTATTTGTTTATAGCTCTTGGATTTTTTTTCTGTGGTCCAGAATTCTTTTCTGAACTCCAGACACATATTGGACTATATACTTAATATTATCCATCAGATATCTGAAAATACTCTCAAACTTCAAAGGTACAATATCAGTCTCATGATTTTGTTACATCAAATATAATCCTTTTCAATTATTTTGTATATGATGAATGGGACCATTATTCATCCATTTTGTCATGTTCAAAATCTAGGGGTCAACTTTTATCTTTCCCCACCCTCCCACATAAATCATATTTATTACCTAGTTAATTTTAAAATAGATGTTCATTCATAATATCTTTCTGTCCAAGTCTATTTATATCAACAGAAACTTAGTTCAAGTTGCCATTTTTCCTTGTCTGGACCACTGTAATTATTCCCTGCCTGTTATAAGATATATGTTTAACAGTATGTACATTGAGACTTTTAATTGTTTCAGAGTTTTTGCCAAAGCTCCAAAGCTGAGAACAACAAGTAAAAGATACCCCTTAATGCTGAGGTGCTGCTAGACATCTTTGTAATTTATTAGATAAACAAATTTATTATTCCATACAGCTTATGTAAGAGAATTCTGGAGTTTATTGAGAAAATTTAGAGAAGGAGAGAATGTTTCCAGGGCCCTGGTGCCTTCAATAAGAAAACATTTCCTATAGTTTTAGGGTTGATAAATTCTCAATACATTTAACCTGGCAGGGATACTACAGATTTTTAAACGACATTGTGGTTTTTTTAATTGCTTACCTCTCTCCTGAGACTCTTGCCCTTTCCTTTGACGTTAGGCTTCATCTGACACTTAGAGATTTTGCTGCCTTTCAGCTTCTGAATTGTCAGACATTTCTGTACAGAGATTAGCATGATTTTACAGGCAAAATTCTGTAGCCCTTTTTCACCCAAAATTTCCCATATCTTCCAAAAATAATTTCAAGTATTCTCCCTCTAACTATAACAGGTATGTAAGGTTATGAAAGGAACCAAGGGAAGAAATCTCTTTCAATGTTTCTATTCCCTTGTACATGAGCTGTCTGGCACTTTGACTATGGGAACTGCCAACTCAGCTTGTTTGCTGACAAAATATAACTTTGCAGAATTATCACACAGTTTCATGGTTTAAAAGTCAGATGGCAATATATCTTTTCTGGGCAATATATCTCTTCTGTGCCTAGTTGCATTCTTGTGGTTACTGATTGTTTGACAATATTAGCACATTTTTATGTCATCCATATTTCCAGCATGGCCTCCAATGTGAAGCTAGATTCTTAATTTCACAAAACTCTCCCAGATAAAAAGGGTTAAATGAGATATGTCAAGCAAGAATAAAACGATAGAAAATTAATGCTGATTCAGATAGCCTGCTTTTTTTTTTTTTTTTTTATCATCTCTACTAAGCCAAGTGACATTTGGTGTCAGAATTTTTCAGAAAGCACTAGTACCAAAGACATCTACAGAGTGGGAGGCTGTAACATGACTGTAAGTGTAACTTTTTCCATCTGTAGAATTGTTCATAAATTGTAATAAAATACCTCATGGAGTGTATTTTGCTGAAATACATCACATTTATAAGGGTCTGTTTTATAAATTAGATCATGTCAAGTACATTGGGTGAGACAATGGAGAACGCATTTCAAGTGTTATTTAGGTTACCCAGAGGTGTTGTTGGAAGTATACAAAACCAAAAACTCTTAAGAAATTATTTTTGTTTTCCAAGAAACTTATGTGATGACTTTAAGTGTCAGAACAGGGCAAAAAGGCAAACAAAAGATGTATGGATCCATTTCACTGCCGCAAAAGGTGCTGCCTGAAGATGAATCACATTACAAATTATCTAATTTAAAGCAATTCAGAGATACGTCGGTGTGAAATTTAGTATATTTATAATTTTGACAAATGATTTATTATGAAGTCTCTCATTAATTAAAATAGTGACAATTGAAATTAGAATGCTGGGTTTTTTTAGGACAAAGACATAATTTCATCAGCTAGGTTTTGCTCCTAATGAATAAATAACTATGTAAATAATTTCTATTAATATTTTAAAGTAGCCTTTATATTCTTGTTTTTGTAACTGCAAAGGAATCATACTTCATACTCAATCTCTATTAAGTCTTTAGTTCATGTCAGGTGCACAGTAAACTATTTACTAGAGATTTTAGTCACCATAATCAGAATAATAATTTGTATCTAGAAGAGGAGGGAAAAACACTCTTCTTATCAATCATCGAGGAAATTTAAATATTTTTTTAACCTGAATCAAGACAGTTGGGGAATTTAAAACTGATTGTAGGACTTTAGTGAAAATAACAGATTAAAGATTTTTGAAATTTCTCTCTTCTGTAAAAACAATGAGAAAATGGCAAAACTTGTTAAAATCAAAACTTTCAGAACTCTAAAAACTAACAAAAGGCTTGCAGTAATATGAAGTCCATTCCCCACCCCCTGCCCACCCCAGGGAAAGTGGCAGAATCTCAATAAGAACAGAAAGCTTTGCGATATTTTAATTTATCATAGTTCCACTTTCTAGCATCCAGCTCTGTGGTAGCCTTGAAAACTGACAGTCTGCATCAGAGTGAAAACCTGCAGCCTGGCTGCAACTGGAAGTAGAAAGGGTTTGGAGGCTCTTCAAAGACCCTTGCCAGAGCATTGCAATTATTTGTCTTGTTTGATGGTTTACTTAATAGCCCACTTGCAAGGCTGTCTTTATTTGACCTCAGTCAGAGCTATCAGTGCAAAAAGCCTCTTCTCTGAGGCAGTTGCTTAACTTCATGTCTGACTGAAGCCATGAATAACTGTTGAGGCAAACAGTAGACAAACTATGAAGCTAAAAAGAAAAATCAGTTAAACAAAAATTCTGTAGGAGCTTTGGAAAAGCCCTAAGGTATTTCTGGGATTCTAAAACACTACAGGCATGCATGTGACTGTAAGCATACTCAGAAAAAAAAAAGTGAAAAGTCCTTAAGCTCTTACTTCTCATTGATTTTGCGACTCTGTGCAAACAGAAAATGAAGACTATGAAGGAGTTACCAACTATCTGACTAAGTATTGAAAAATGTTATGGGAGCCCAGTGAGAATTAGAGCCATAAAGAAGGTGCCACCTGAGGAGAGCTTTACCTCCCATTAGTCAAACCTAGCAGGAAGCCAGCTGATAAGGGGATCTAGGATTGATGCATAATCTAAGAAAAGAGAACCCAGAGAGGTAGGTCTAGCTCTTGCCTTGAGAGTAGTTGTCCATCAAGAGAAAATAGTGGCAAAACTTCTGTTGGAAGATTGTCAGGGCCCAGGGGAAAATAGTAAACATTTCCAGAGAAATAAAATGATCAGTGGTTTCCAGGGGCTCGAGGGTAGGAAGGGAGAGGTATGATTGGTTACCAATAGACATAAGGAACTTTTGCCATAAGGAAAATATTTCTTATCTGGGTGTGGCATTTGTTAAACAGGTGTATATTCATAATTCAACTCTACACTTAAAACAGATATATTTTAGTGTATATAAACATAACTCAATAAGTTAGACTTAAAAAACAAATACTTCCTGAGTCATAAGACGAAGATAAACAGCCCAGCTAAAAATAGGCAAAGAAAATTGAAAGGCAATTTACAGAAGAAAGAACTTTTGTGACCCTTCCTCACCCACCAGAAATAAGAAGGTGCTCAAACTCTGGAAAATTTAGTAAACTATAGATTTATATAACACCGAGATAAATTTATACAACACTGATAAATTATAAATTTATACAACACCAATAATTTATACAACACTCTCCTCCTGCAGAGATATAAAATGTTTCTACAGTGTATGTCTAGAAATGAAATTACTGGCTCATATGGAATGGACTTGTATAACTTTCAAGAGCTTCTTATTTTTTTCTAAAGTTGTTGTTCCAGATTACATTCTTACCCTGATGTCTTCATTCTTCCACATTTTACACAAGTGTTTAAAATTTTTGCCAATAGAAAAAATCTGTTTTATTATTTATTATTTTATTATTTAGAATGTTTTTCTAAATCTATTTTTTTCTATTGGCAACAATTTTTTCCTCCTAAGGCACCATTGTAAACATGCAGTCAAATAGCATGCAAGGCTACTAAGTTTGTTCCTTCCCTTTTGAAGGAATTACAATCTTCCACCTCTTGTGAAGCCACAGAGACACAAAGAGTGTGAAGAATGCTTCTGTGGCATCTGATGCTCTATCCTATGACTCAATCCCAGAGCCTAGTATAAATTTAAATAGGCACAACTACACTCCCGTTGACTCTCGTAAAAGGGACTCTGTAGTGAATTATGCAATGATTTCCAACCTGCTGAAAAAGCTTTATAAAATAAATTATTACAAAAGTATCAAGTTGTTATAGTTTGATCTGTGATTCTTCTAATGCCCTAAGGAACTGAATGCTGTACAGACACTGATGCTGAAATTAGAGTTGTGAATGAGTTTCGAGTCTTGTGTGTCTGTCATTAGCCAATTAACAGAAACTCCTTCATATGTGCCTAAGCACACTGGATCATAGTTAAAGGACAATGAGTCTACTAAAAAGATTAGCTGCTCCAGAATAAGTTTTTCAAGAGGCTTTTGAGCCAAGATAGAAAGACAGGACAATTTCACTTTATTGTGAAATAATATTCCATTAACTAAAAAGCCAACCATTTCCAAGCTAAACATATTGAATGAATCAGTAGCCTAGATTATCCAAAATGCAGCAATTATTTTTAAAAGATGTTACTTTTACAATTTGTCAGGAAGTCAAAGCATGAACCCTGAACAGAATGCAGTGGGCAAACGTCAGAAGGTTGGATTCTCAGTCCCAAGTCTGACCACAAGCTGACTGACTCTTGTAACCTGTTTATCTCTAATAAGCTCTAGTTTCCAATAGGAGTTTGGTAGAACCATATGTCTTTGAAGACCTTATCCAGCTCTCAAATTCTATTAAGGTGTACCATATAAAATTGCAATATTTGATCAATTTTGTCTTCAGAAATGGCTAGGTCGTGTGGTTAAACCTAAAAAAATACGAATCTGAGAGACTTTATGGATGCTTGTAAAAACCTATGAGATTTTTTTTGACAAAGATTATTGAATATCCTGATTTCTGTCTACAAGTAACTTCAAAATATCTGATTGGAATTTTGGCATATTCAGTCCAATAAGGTTATTTTTGTTGCAGAGAAAAGCAATCAATTAAACATGTTATTTAATTGATTCAATTGAGCAATTGAATCAAAAGCCACTCTCTACTGCATAGATTATGCAATTCAAAATATGTGGTCCCCGCTCATTAGGTGCTAAAATACACATATCCTATTAAACAGATTATTTATCCACATATTAAATCTCATTGGAAATTTTATACTTTACTGTTATACCTAACAAAAGCGAAGAACCATTTTTAAGTTAATATGTATTTTTCTAAATCAACTGAAATATTAATACGTATTAATGGAATTCTTATCAATCTCTTGTAAGTATAGCTGTCCTCAGGGGTTTCTCATGAGCAGCAAAGTGATTTGATTGGAGTTCATATTTTTTCCCATTTAAAAATTGTCCTACTTCATCAGATTAAATATGTAGCTTTTCCTAGAAACTTGTTTTATAATGTACATTTTGAAGGAGTGGAGAAGATAATCCATTTAGTTCCTAAACTCTTGGTTTGGTTTAGTTGTGGGAGCATGGAATTGGGAAGGTGTTACTGTGATCCAGCCTTCACCCTGAAACCAAAATCATCTGCCCTGCACTGCTTGGACACTGAGAACCAAAACTACCTAAATCCTCATCTCCTCCAAAACAAACAAAACAAAATAAAGCAAAACAACTAACCTTACTGTCTATATTGCTGGAAAGATCTTTGAATCCTTTGTGCCAACATCTTTACCTTTTTATTTCCAGCAGTCCAGAAAAGTTGGTCAATTCTTATGCAACCCTAATGAAGTCCTCCCTTTCACTTTTCCTCCATCTTACACAAAATTTCCAATTGTTAATAAATTCTGTTCTTGCCCTATTCCCTTCATGACACTGCTGAAACTTTGTGGAGATAGATGGTGTTGTATATTATATTAAGCAATAAACTAAGTGTCTTAACAGGTGGTGGTAGTGATATTTGAGAGCTGGCATTCAACAGCCTACTTTACAAATTCACCAGCATGGTTAGGATTACATACTGAACATTCCTGGCCTCAATTTGAAAAGCCATAAAATTCAACCAGAGGATTGTAATCTTGCATTGCAATTATAAGTTATAATTTCACTAATTTGTCTTTATTTTGTAGGATTACTAAGAAAGTCTACTTAAGGACTTAGGTAGACTTTATGTTTATTCATTCAACATATAGTGTGGAACTAATTTGAGGCAAGCATTCTTCCAGGCTTTGGGGATATAGTGGTAAACACGGTGGTATGTTCTTAATGTTCATGGTGTTTACATGCCAGGGGAAGGAGATAGATAATGGTCATGTGAACAAGTGAATAAACAAGATCACCACACGCTGTACTACTATAGGAAGGAAATAAACGGTTGAGGACCTAGCAAGGACACATAGGATCAGACAGACTGAACAAGAAAGACATTGTTGAATAGGAGATATTTAAGCTGAGGTCTGAGGGAGGGAGATCAGCTATCCGTTGAAGGGCCAGAGGAAAATCTTTTCAAGTAGAGAGAATAATGGAACAAGTGGAACCTAATTAAACTAATGAGCTTCTGCACACCAAAAGAAACTATCAGCAGAGTCAAAAGACAATCTACAGAATAGGAGAAAATATTGTAAACTGCATCCAACAAAGGTCTAATATCCAGAATCTATAAGAAACTTAAATCAACAAGCACAAAATAATCGACTCCATTAAATAAATGGGCAAAGGACATGAACAGACACCTCACAAAAGAAGACATATGCATGACCAACAAGCATATGAAAAAATGGTCAACATCACTAATCATTAGAGAAATGTAAATCAAAATTATGATAAGATACTATCTCATGCCAGTCAGAATGAATATTATTAAAAAGCCAAAACATAACACATACTGGTGCGGTTGCAGAGAAGGGGGAATACTTACACACTGATGGTGGAAATGTAAATTAGTTCAGCCATTGCAGAAAGCATTTTGAAGATTTCTCAAAAAAACTCAGAACTGCCATTTGACCCAGCAATCCCATTCATGGGTACATACCCAAAGGAATATAAATTGTTCTACCATAAAGACACAGGCATGTGTATGTTCATTGCAGCACTATTCACAATAGCTAAGACATGGAATCTACCTAAATGATCATCAATGATGTACTAGATGTGAAAATGTGGTACATATACACCACGGAATACTATGCAGCCAACAAAAAATGAAATCATGTCGTTTGTAGTAATGTGGATGGAACTGGGGGCCATTATCATAAGCAAATTAATGCAGGACCAAAAACCCAAATACCACATATTCTCATTTGTAAATGGGAGCTAAATACTAAGTACATATGGGAACAAAGAAGTGAACAGTTGACACTGGAGCTTACTTGAGGGAGGAGGGTGGGAGGAGGATGGGGATTGAAAAACTACCTATGGCATTTATGCTCATTACCTGGGTGATGAAATAATCTGTACACCAAAGCCCGATGACACACAATTTACCCATGTAACAAACCTGCACATGTACCCCCAAATCAAAAATAAAAGTTGGAAAGAGGAATCAAAGGAAACAATTTATCTTTCAAAACTGTATGTGTGGGTGTCATTTGGAAACAAGCCTACTTTCTCTGAGACGTTGCTACAAAAATACTTTTCCTCCCTGTACCAGTTGAAAATCCAGGCTGTTATAGCCAAAAAGGGACTTGGCTAACTTTCCCAAAGCATCTTCATTTATATTAATTTACCCATTACTTAATATTCCATTGCACTAAGGACTTGCCTTCTTTGGCTTAATACTATTAAACCATCAAACAATGTAAGTAGTATTCTCCAGTTTCATCCTAACCAAGTCACTTTCAGAGTGTTATTTGGCTTCCCATTTAGAATGAATACTGAGTATTTAGAAGGCAACCAAATAACCCTTAACATCATCATTTACTATGTGTGGATTTTCCTACTTAGTAATTCCATAATTTGTATGGATGATGTGTAGGTATACATACACATGTTTTAGTTCTGGGTGCCATAACAGTGTTAGACTGGGCAGCTTATAAACAACAGAAATGTATTCCTCACAGTTCTGGAGGCTGGAGTCTGAGATCAGGGTGCCAGTGAAATCTGGGTCTTGTGAGCATTCTCTTACAGGTTGCAGGCTGTGGCTTCTCTTTCTTTGTATCCTCACTTGTAGAAAAAGAACGCTAGCTATCTGACCTTTTCTTTTTTTAATTTATTTTAATATTTGTGGGTACATAGTAAGTGTACATATTTAGATCCCATCATTTCCAATACCCTGGATAGAAATGGAGGGTGGACTATCTCATGAGTTACATGAGATAGTTTGATACAGGCATGAAATAGGTGGTAATCACACCACGGTAAATGGGGTATACATCAACTTAAGCGTTTATCCTTTGTGTTTCAAACAATCCAATTATACTTTTAGTTATTTTAAAATATACAATTAAATTATTTCATACTAGTGTCACCCTGCTGTGCTAGCAAATACTAGGTCTTATTCATTATTTCTATGTTTTTGTATCCATTTCACATCCCCACTTCCTCCATACCACTACCCCGCACTTCTCTTCCCAGCCTGTGGGAACCATCCTTCTACTCTCTACCTCCATAAGTCCATTTGTTCTAATTTTTTGCTCCTACAAATAAGTGAAAACATGCAGTGTTTTTCTCTCTGCCTGGCTTGTTTCACTTACCATAATGACCTCCAGTTCCATCCAGGGTGTTGCAAATGACAGGATCCCATTCTTTTTTATGGCTGAATAGTACTCCATCATGTATATGTACTACATCTTCTTTATCCATTCATGTGTTTATAGGCCTCTACATGGCTTCCAAATCTTAGCTATTGAGAATAGTGTTGCTAAAAATATGGGAGTGCAGATATCTCTTTGATATAATGATTTTCTTTCAAGTATATATCAAGAAATGGGATTGCTGGATCATATGGTAGCTCTATTTTCAGTTTTTTGAGAAATCTCTAAATTTTTCTCCATAGTGATGGTAGTAATTTACATTCTCACCAACAGCGTATGAGGTTTCCCTTTTCTCCACATTCTAACCAACATTTGTTACTGCCTGTCTTTTTGATAAAAGCCATTTTAACAGGGGTGAAATGATCTCTGGTAGTTTTGATTTGCATTTCTCTGATGAGCAATAATGTTGAGCACCTTTTCTTGTACCTGTTTGCCATTTTTATGTCTTCTTTTGAGAAATTTCTATTCAAATATTTTGTCCATTTTTAAATTGGATTACTATATTTTTTTTTCTATAGAGTTGTTTGAGTTCCCTGTATATTCTGGTTATTAATCCCTTGTCAGATGGATCACTTGAAAATATTTTACCCCATTCTGTGGGTTGTCTCTTCACTTTGTTGACTGTTTCCTTTGCTATGCAGAAGGTTTTTAACTTGATGTAATCCCATTTGTCCATTTTTGCTTTGGTTGCCTGTGCCTGTGGGTTGTTACTCAAGAAGTCTTTGCCCATTCCAATGTCTTGAAGAGCTTCCCCAAAGTTTTCTTTTAGTAGTTTCATTGTTTTAGGTCTTAGATTTAAGTTTTTAATCCAGTTTTATTTGATTTTATATATGGTGAGAGATAGGGGCTAGTTTCATTCTTCTGCATAATGGATATCCAGTTTTCCCAGCACCATTTATCAAAGAGACTCTCCTTTCTCCAAAATGTATGTTCTTGGAACTTTTGTCAAAAATGTTCACTGTGGATGTATGAATATAATTCTGGGTCCTCTATTCTGTTCTACTGGTCTATGTGTCTGTTTTTATGCCAGAACCATGCTGTTTGGTTGCTATAGCTTTGTAGTATAATTTGAAGTCAAATAATGTGAGTCCTTCAGTTTTGTTCTTTTTGCTTAGGATACCTATGGCTATTCTGGCTCTTTTATGTTTCCATAGAAATTTTAGAATTTTCTTTTTCTATTTCTGTGAAGAATGTCACTGTCATTTTGATGGGAATTGCATTGAATCTGTGTATTGTTTTGGGTAGCATGAACATTTTAACAGTATTGATTCTGCCAATCCATGAACATGGAATATGTTTTTTTTTTCTTTTGTTTCGAATCCACTTATGTTTCTTTCATCAGTGTTTTATAGTTTTAATTGTAAAAATCTTTTACTTCTTTAATTTAGTTCCTAAGTATTTAATTTTATTTGTAGCTATTGTAAATGGGATTACTTTCTTGATTTCTTTTCAGATTGTTTGCTGTTGACATATAAAATGCAACTGATTTTATATGTTGATTTTGTATCTTGTGACTTTACTGAATTTGTTTATCAGTTCTAATAGTTTTTTTTTTTTTTTTTTTTTTTTTTTTTTTTTTTTTTTTTTTTTTTGGTGGAGTCTTTAGGTTTTGCCAAATGTAAGATTATATAATCTGCAAACAAGGATAATTTGACTTCTTCATTTTTTCTTTCTCTTGTCTGATTGCTCTAGCTAAGGCTTCTAGTACTTTGTTGAATAACAGTGGTGAAAGTAGGCATCCTTGTCTTATTCCAGATCTTTGAGGAAAGACTTTCAGTTTTTCCCCATTCAGTATGATACTAGTTGTGGATCTCTTGCCTATGGCTTTTATTGTGTTGGGGTATGTTCCTTCTATACCTAGGTTTTTGAAGGGTTTTATTATGAAAGGATGTTGAATTTTATCAAATGCCTTTTCAGCACCAATTAAAATGATCATATGTTTTTTGTCCTTTATTCTGTTGATGTGATGTATTACATTGATTGATTCATGTGTGTTGAATCATTCTTGCATCCCAGGGATAAATCCTACCTGGTCATGAAGGATGATCTTTCTAATGTATTATTGAATTCATTTTGCTAGTATCTTGTTCAGTATTTTTGCATCAATATTCATCAAAGATATTGGCTTATAGTTTTCTTTTTTAATGTGTCTTTGGTTTTGCTCTCAGGGAAATACTGGCCTTATAGAATGAGTTTGGAGGTATTCCCTTCTCATCTATTTTTCAGAGTAGTTTGGGTAGGATCAGTGTTAGTTCTTCTTTAAATGTTTGATGGGTAGAATTTATCAGTGAAGCCTGGGTTTCAGGCTTCTATTTGCTGGAATACTTTTGATTACAGCTTGAATCACATTGCTTGCTATTGGTCAGTTCAGGTTTTGAATTTCTTCATGATTCAATCTCAGTAAATTGCAAGTGTTTAGAAATTTATCTATATCTTCTAAATTTTCCAATTTTATTGGCATATGGTTGCTCATAGTAGTCACTAATGATCCTTTACATTTCTGTTGTATCAGTTGTAATATCTCCTTTTTCATCTCTGATTTTATTTATTTGAGTCTTCTCTTTTTTTCTTAATTAATCTGGCTAAAGGTTTGACAATTTTGTTAAACTTTTCAAGAAACCAACTTTTTGTTTCATTAATTTGTTGTATTGTTTTCTTCAGTTCAAATTCATTTATTTCTGCTCTGATCTTTATTATTTTTTCTTCTACTAATTTTGAGTTAGGTTTGATCTTACTTTTCTCATTTTTAAAGATGCATTGCTAGGTTGTTTATTTGAAACTTTTCTTCTGCTTTGATGTATGTATTTATAGCTATAAACATTCCTCTTTGTACTGCTTTTGCTGTATCCCACAGGTTTTGGTACATTGTGTTTTCATTATCATTTGTTTCAATAATTTTTTTGATTTTTTCTAAATTTCTTCATTGACCCACTGTTCATTCAGGAGCACATTGTTTAATTTTTATCTATTTGTATAGTTTGCAAAAATCCTCTTGTTATTTTGTTTTTTTTTTATTCCATTGTGGTCAGAGAAGATGCTTGACATTATTTTAAATTTTTTAATGTTTTCAGACTTGTTTTGTGACCTAACAAATGGTCTTTCCTTGAGAATGATCCATGTGCTGAGAAAAAGAACATGTATTCTGCAGTCATTGGATTAAATATTCTGTAAATATCTATTAGGTTCATTTGGTCTATAGTGCAGATTAAGTCTGATGTTTCCTTGTTGATTTTCTGTCTAGAATATCTGTCCAGTGATGAAAGTGGGTTGTTGAAGTGTGCAGCTATTATTGTATTGGGATCTATCTCACTCTTTCACATC
Source organism: Rhinopithecus bieti (assembly GCF_001698545.2). NCBI lineage: Eukaryota > Metazoa > Chordata > Mammalia > Primates > Cercopithecidae > Rhinopithecus > Rhinopithecus bieti. The sequence continues at coordinate 128,667 of NW_016809038.1, forward strand.
TAACAATATTTGCTTTATATAACTGGTTGCTCCAGTGTTGTGTGCACATTCATTTATAATTGTTATGTCCTCTTGCTGAATTATTGTACAGTGACCTTCTTTCTTCTTATAGTTTTTGTACTGGAGTCTGTTTTGTCTGATATAAGTATAGCTACTCCTGCTTTTTGTTTTTGGCTTGTTTCCATTGGCATGGAATGTCTTTTTTCATCACTTTATTTTAGTGTACATGTGTTTTTATAGGTGAAGTGTGTTTCTTGTAGGCAACAGATCACTGGGTCTTGTTTTTCATCCATTCAGCCATTCTATGTCTCTTGATTGGAGAGTTTAGTCTGTTTACACTCAATGTTATAATTGAGAAGTAAAGACTTACTCCTGACATTTTGCTATTTGTTTTCTGGTTTGTTGTGGTCCTCTCTTCCTTCTTTCCTTCCTTCCTGTGTTCCTTTTAGTGAAGATAATTTTCTCTGGTAGTATGATTTAATTTCTTGATTTTATTTTGGTGTATTTGTTGTGTTTATTTTATTTCAGGTTACCATGAGACTTTCAAATACTATGTTATAAAACATTATTTTAAGCTGATAACAGTTTAACAGTCTTTGCATAAAAAACAAATATGCAAAAGAAAACTAATACAAACTCTATACCTTAACTTCATTTTCCTGCTTTTTAACTTTTTGTTGTAGAAACAGCAAAATTTTATTGTACTATGTCTTGAAAAGTTGTTATAGTTATTATTTTTG
>NW_016809038.1:132938-152843 GCF_001698545.2 Rhinopithecus bieti
TAACACTGTTTGCATAAACAAACAAATAAGCAAAAATAATACTAATACAAACTCTATACCTTAACTTCATTTTCCTGCTTTTTAACTTTTTGTTGTAGAAACAGCAAAATTTTATTGTACTATGTCTTGAAAAGTTGTTATAGTTATTATTTTTGATTGGTTCATCTTTTAGCCTTTCTACTTAAAAGTAGTTTATACACTATAGTTACAGTGTTATAATATTCTGTATTTTTTTCTGTGTACCACTGAGTTTTTTTATCTTCACATGATTCCTTATTACTCATTAAAGTCCTTTCTTTCTGATTGAAATACTCTCTTTAGAATTTCTTGTAGGAAAGGTCTGGTATGAATGAAATCTCTTAGTTTTAGTTTGTCTTGGAAAGTCTTTATTTCTCATTCATGTTTGGTGGATATTTTCACCAGATATACTATTCTAGGGTAAATGTTTTTGAGCACTTTAAATATGTTATGCTACTCTCTCCTGGCCTGTGAGGCAGCAAGTTCTCTTCTGGCCCAGGGTGTGTCTAGATATGTTGTCTGGGAGCTAGAGCCTGGAACAGGGGCCTCAAAACTCTGCCTGGTACCCTATCCTACTGTGGCTGAACAGGTATCCAAGATGCAAGAGAAAGTCTCTTTGCTCTTTCCTCTCCTCAAGCAGAAGGAAGGACTCTTTTTTCGAGCCATAAGCTATGCAGACCAGGACTGGGGCAGGGGAGGCATAAGCACTCCCTTAGCCACACTTTCTGGTGTCTCAGTAGGTTGCGTGCCCCCTCAAACTGGCTTTGAGTCTAGCTCAGCAATAGAATTCTCCTAGGAGTTGAAATTCTTGTGGCCTAGACTGCCTTTCAAATTTATTCAGAGCCCCATAGCACTTTAGGTTGTGGTGGCATGGCTTGCCAGAGCTCAAGGTTCAACCACTGGGGTGAGTAATCTCCTTCTGGCAAGGCCCAGTCCAAATGCTCCTCCTGTGGAGGCATTAGCTAACTACAGCTCAGTTCTGCTTTCTGCTGTGACAGGGCAGAACCGAGTTCAATGCAAAGTCTCACAGTCATTGTGTTCTTCCACAAGTGCACAGGTTCTCCATATCACACAGCCACAGGGGTTAGGGGGAGCAGTGACTTTAGTAATACAAGACTACTTTTTCTCGCCTTCTCAGTGCCTCTTTCATCAACATGAAGTTAAAACCAGGTATTATAAGTGCTCACCTGATTTTTTATTCTTATGAAGGTGCTTTTCTTGTGTACGTAGTTGTTAAAATTTGGTGTTCCTGCATGGTGGGGACAATCAGTGCAGTCTCCTATTCTGCCATGTTGCTTCACTCCTGGCCTCTTCTTTTAAGAGTACTAATCCCATTCACAAGCGCTCCAATGTCATGACCTAATTACTTCCCAAATGCCTTCTTTCTAAATACCACCATGTTACAGGTTAGAATTTTAAACTAAGAATTTTGGGGATACACATACACACACACGCACACACACACACACATATATATGCACACACACATACAGATGTACATTTATAGTCAAAATTCATTATTCATTTATAATTGTTTACAAATTCACCTACTTGCTGAAATTTATTTATTTGTAACCCAAAATAAATGCTTGGGGCACTTTTGGGGTTATTCACAGACATGAGCAGAGTGAAAACAATTTGACTTGTTCAATACATATGTGCCCAGCTGAGGTTAAACAAGGCAGCACTCTGCCTTTTTATTTCATGTCTAATAGTGTAAACAAGGGTCCTTCTATAGTCTCCTTATTGCCATGGTTTTTACTCTTGTGTGCTTCTTGTTACTGATTTCACCATTTAAAATGCCCCCAAAGTGTAGTCCCGAAGTGCTGACTAGTGTTCCTAAGCACAGGCAGGCTGCAATGAACCTCATGGAGAATATATCTGTGCTTGATAAGCTTAATTTACATATGGCCTATAGTGCTGTAGGTCGTAAGTTCAATGTTCATGAACCAGCATTTATTTACTCAGCAGTTCTTGAGTCAACCTTTAAGAAAAGGTATCTTTAAACAGAAACATTCATAAAACAAAGTTATATATTGATCTGTTGATAAAAGTGTGATCAGAGACTTATAGGAACCTCTTCCTGTCTTTTCTCTAGGAATAATGTGTCAGTATTTGCTAATTCCGTGCTTACAAAATTTTTTTAAACATAATTCCATGAATATTGAGAATTAACAGCATAGATTACATCCATAGATGTATAGTAATTCTGTAAGTTGAAAGGAAATTTCTATCTATCTATCTATTTATTCATCCATTTATCTGACATCAGGTGTAGGATATTTCATATTAATAGAAGTCAAGCACATATTTCCACAAAATTAAAAACCACTGAGACCTAAGAACTAGCATAGACTTAGCATAAGCCTTAGCCAGTTTTGTGTTTCCATGTGTGTGCTGTTTTTATTTTTAAAATGCATTACTTGGCTGTATGCTTTACTGCCCTCCTTCTTTTCTCCCCATATCTGATATCTTAGCCAAATATGTCCGACTGCATATTGTTGCCTCACACCCATAGGGTGTTTTGTTTTGAGACAGAGTCTCACTCTGTCACCCAGACTGGAGTGCAGTGGCGCGATCTCAGCTCACTGCAACCTCTGCCTCCTGAGTTCAAGTGATTCTCGTGCCTCAGCCTCCCAAGTAGCTAGGATTACAGGCATGTGCCACCGCGCCCAGCTAATTTTTATATTTTTAATAGAGACAAGGTATCACCATGTTGGCCAGGGTGGTCTCGAACTCCTGACCTCAAGTAATCCTTACACAGCCTCCCAAATTGCTGGGACTACAGGTGTGAGCCACTGCAGTCACCACCCACAGGATTTTTCACCTTTATGCTTAGCTCCTATTATTCTTTTTACATCAACTACTTGGCTCTCTTTACATGCACAGACCTGAACTATTTTCCTTGAAGTATTCCCCCATTCTCACTTCCCTACCTCCAGACAGCTATAAGCTCTCACTTCTTTAAATACTATGGTCTCGTCATCTCTGTGGCAGTAGCATATTGTACATTTGATTTTGATGATTTGGGTACTTGTCTCACTCATTTTGTATTTTCCACTTTGCCTAACCCAAGACCTTGAACTTGTTCAATATATGTTTACAGAATAAAAATATTTAGTTCTCAACAATTTTAGGTCACAAACCTCTTTAAAAATGATTAAAGCTTATTCTCAGAAAAAAAATGCAATTTAAAAGTTGCACTACATTTCTGAGTATTTGAAGCTCTCTTCTCCATCACCACCACCTCTCAAAGTCCACGAAATCTTTGTTAAAAACTTCTTATTTACTTCCGTCTCCTGAGAATGACAGTGGAAAGTTGATGTTCGCAGAAGTCAAGTAACATGTCTCAGGCTAGTGGGAAAGGTAAGACTGGTGCTAACATTTTACAATTTTCATGATAGAGGGTTTTCTATGTGAGTGACTTATTCTTGATCATAATAATGTTCTCCTGTTTGCTCCAAATGAGAAGACAGACAACTAAAGGAAATTTTGTTCACTCTTAACCATAGACGACTGTGCTGGTGGATGTTGTTAAAGTCAACAAGGAAAAAAGTGTCATGTAGAGTCAATAGAAAGCAGTGGACAGAGAAGCAGGAAATTGATTACAACCCCTCAAACCTGTCATTTACCATTTCTGCGTCTCTACCTCAGCCAAAAAGTTTTGGGGGAATAAAGAGTCTAATAACCCCAGGGAATTGACATGTGTTCTTCAGAAGAGGTCAGTAATCAAACACTAGTCTAGTTGGTTTCATCCTGCAGCAGAAAGTCAGGTAAAGTAATTAGTCTCAACATCTTGGGGGTGCTGACTCATTTCCACTTCCTTTAGAGGAGCCACTCAAACTCTGTCCACCTTGTTTCTCCATTGAAATATGATAAAGATCAGTTCTCTGGAAGCATTCATATTTCAAGAAGCTCTGTATGATATACATTAAGGTAAATATTCCTAATCCTTGCCTCCAGGGTTATAGAAGGTTGGACTGTACTTTGCTGTTTTTAAGCCTGTAGCCAGACTGAATTCACTGTTTTTCCTTAACTCAGCATACCAGATGACCCTTGGTTGTAGCTATAACCAATCCTTTCTCAAGGACAAAATCACACATGCCTCTCTTTTCCTTTCCAGGCTCTGAGCTAAAGTCTTGGCATCTTTCTTGAATGCCCTCCAAGTAGTAGTCCAAAAAGATACCCAAACTCAGATTTTATGGAAATAAGATGTTTCCTGTAATATCTTTTATCTTGGCTTTAATAGTATGCATTTTAATAAAAATATTGACTTAAATTTATGTGTATGTTTATGTTACTACTCACTGATGACCTGCTTGATTGGATTAGACAAGTTTTTTTCCAGTTGGTTTGAGGTACTAGAATTTCAGGAAGTCTTCAGTTTCTTTTTCTTTTTTTTTTTTTTTTTTCCAGTAGCAGAAATTTTGGGTCAAAATGTCTAGGCTCTCTAGTGCTTGGTTCTGTGGAAATTAAGACATTTAGATATTCTGGATGACCAAACTTTAATCGTGATAAAATATATGTTAGATATATTTTATTGGCATTTTTTCTTATCTACTGACTTTTATTTTAACTTTTTAATACAAAATCTCCCCTATTGATTGAGAATATACAAAATTACAGTTTTTATTGGATTGAGTTTGAAACACATTCTGATGAAAAGCAGAATTTAAATGTTGTAAGTTGCCAAAAAGGGTCAAAAAGGGTAGAATCACAACTTGATAATAAAGCTAAATATATCATTTAGAAATCAAAACATTAAAAAGTTAAGAATATAATAGAAATTTTTTTGGTCTTTTGTTTTCTTTCCCTTTGAGTATAAAACAACTTCACAGTGCATTGCTATAAGTAAACATTTAAACCTTATTAAAAGTATATAGATAAAAATAAACAATGTTTTTCCTTTTTCTTTCAAATATCACTCAGTTCTCTAATTTTACCAGTGGGTAATATTAACGTTTTAAAGACTAAAAATAATATATTAGAGTAAAGGGAAGAATACTTTTTCTATAGGAAGAAAAGTGATTTTAAATTAATAAAATATGTTGAAATCAATGAAAGAATACTTAAAGCATGAAGATAAGGGATAAACATTAGCAAGTAACTAATAAAAGAAATGAAAATATTAAAACTTAGAAGTCATTAGAATTTATGCAAAAAATAATATACACTAAAAGATATATAAATTGATAGATAATATTCTGATTATATATTTTGTGACATACATAACTATATATAATAATAATACACATATCTCTATACTATAAAACCTGGTGACTTAAGCAAAACCAATGTACTGCATCTCACAAGTTCTAGGGTTATGAATTTAGGCAGGGTTTAGTTGGCAATTCCTTTGTTCCACATGGCATTAATAGGAGTTACTTGGTATTCATCTGATTCCGAGCTGTTCAGGAAGGTCAATGTCAGACTCAATGATACCCAGTATTTTGGTAGGGATTACCAGAAGGCTGGGTTCAACTGGATCCCCCCTTTTCCGTATAGTTTCAATACCTCTCTATATAGTCTTTCTGGAAGAGTAATTGGATCTCTTGTATGACTGCTTAGGGCTCAAGAGAATATGGGGGCAGGCCCAGAACTGGCATAGTGTCAGTTCCACATTCTGTTGGTCAAAGCAGTTATAATCATACCCAGATTCCAGAGGAGGGTGAATAGATATCACTCCTAGATGGGAGAAGTTTCAAAGAATTTGTGGCCATCTATAATCTGCCACAGATGGTAAAGTAAATGTGTAAAGTATGGCAAGAATGTAGAAAAAAACAAAAGCAGATGAGCAAATGAAATGAAAATCTTCCATCAAAGCAGAACCAAGAGCAGTTTAAAAATAGAATATCTATATCTTCAATAACAATAAGGAGCTCCAATTCATCAAACAAACAAAGCTATAACTTAAACTAGTCAAGTGGCATGGATCCTCAGTAGAACTAACTGAGGAGAAACAACATGGCAAGGCCAACAATCCAGGACCTTTTGTTTGTTTTTTTATATGAGAGTGTATTATTGTGTTAGTTATCTATTGTTACCCAATAAAAGACTGCCACCCACCCAACCACAAAAAAATAAATAAATAAATAAATAAATAAAAAAAATAAAACTTACCATCTTGCAGTTTTTGTGAGTCAAGAATCTGGCAGCAGTTTAGCTATGTGGTACTGGCTCAAGATTTCTCAAGAAGTTTCAGTAAAGACTGCCAGCAGGGTTGCAGTGTCATCTGAAGCCATAACTGGGGAGGGTCGCTTCCAAGATGACTCATGCAGTTCTTGGCAGGAGGTTTCTGTTTCTGGCTACATGGGCCTGATCATAGAACTGCTCATGACACAGCTTCCCACCAGAGTAGGTGATCCAAGGGCAAGAAGGTGCTCATCTAAATAGGATGATGCAATATTTCTACAATCTGATTTTGGAAATGACATATCATCACTTCTCCTGAATGCTATTGGTTACAGAGAGTGACCCTCATACAATATAAGAAGGGGGTTAACCAGGGTGCAAATACCAGGAGGCATGAATTATTGGGACCTCTTGAAGGCATGTAGAGGAGTATCCAAAGAGTAAGGGAAACCTTTCCCTTCACTCTTATGTCACATCTGAAAACTTACATCTTTTGCAAAAAATAGTGATTTTTTTTCTACATTTTTACCTTAAATTAAAAGATGCAATCCCTCTTAGAAAAGAAAGACACAGGGGCTCTTAAGACAGACTGTGCATACACAAATTCTTTGTTCTATGCCAGCTTCATGGTTATGGTTAACTGCAATCTACAAGTGCCCACTGCAAATACTATCCTAAGAGAACAAAGGACTGGTAAATATCCAATGGCTTGCTCTTTATGAAGATAAAAGTATAACAAAGCTTGCAGTGCATTGCAAATGTGTTTTGGAAGATAATTTCATTATGGCCATAAAAAGTATACAAAGTAGGTTTAGGTAATGCCTTTCACTCATAGCAAAAGTACCAGGTAACAAAAGATATAAAAGAAAATGGGGTATGTATCACATCAATATTTAGGTCTGGAAGTAAGATTTAAAGGTCAACTAGCCTGACACTTTTCAATTTGTTGACTTTGTTGAGTTATTTTAAATTTCTAATTTGCATACTATGAAATTTTCTTTCTGGAATACAGTTCTATGGCTTTTGACAAATGCATAGAGCCATGTATCTACCACGATACTTGTGATATGTAACAGTTCCATCACTCTCAAACTTTTTTGTGTGTGATCTCTTTGTTGTTCCATCCCCCAAACCCTAGCAACCATTAATCTTCTATCTGTCCCTGGAGTTTTGCCTTTTCCAGAACATGCTGTAAATGAAATAATAGAATATGTAGTGTACTGTGGCTGGCTTCTTCTACTTTACAAAAAAATTGAGATTCTTCCATTTGTTGAATAGATCAATAGTTAGTATCTGTTTGCTTTCATTTTATGTCAAATAAAATAAGTTCTGGCCTTCTGATCCCTTTTGCACTTCATTGTCACTAAAGTAGTTTTTGATTTGGCTTTTTCCCCCAATTTTGGTCTTGGTCTGTTTGTGGGTTAAAACACCTTGGTTCTGTTCAGGACTTTGGGTAACCTATGTTCTTAACAGTTGTACTAAAGGGAGAGATGAATAACTGTTGTCCTATAAATGATCCAATATATATTTTTGTGTCAGATCCACATTTTGTTGGTCAGGTGTTGCCACAATAATGTTACATAAAAAAAAAAAAAAAACACTCTAAAAACAAGTGGCTTACAGAAATTGTGTTCTTTCTTATGCTCCAGGATCTGTGGATTGTCTGGGGTTTGGCTGATCTAAAGTCAGTTCAGCTAGGTGGCCCTGCTTCAGGCTGAGGATTGGATGTTTTTTTCCAGGCTGTGGGTTGGATACAGTTCTGTCCCTTTATGTTTTCTTCTGTTTTCCTTTCTAGTCTGAAACAAGTGGCCATCTGGGACATATTCTACTCATGTCAGATCGTTAGAGTCCAAAAGTCAAGCCAAGTCATGCAAACATGTGAGGACTGTGCTTACATTGTGTCTCCTAACATTCCGCTGGCTAATGCAGGTCTTGTGGCCAAGTCTAATATCAGTGGTGCAGGCAGAAATGCTCTAAGCAGAGTGTGAAGGAGAGGTAGAATGAACTTTTATTGAACAATAATCCTAACTACTATCTGTGCTCAGCAGTGTACTTAATTGAATTGACATAAGATAAATCAGAATTTTTTATTTTCCCAGACCTAATATTTATTTGATAGGTCACAAGGCAAGTTCCTGACTCAAGACTGAAACATTACACAATTATTCCAAGTTTTTGTTTGACTCATTGGCTACCTCACTTCAACACATTGACTTGAGGCAGACACAATGGGGCAGTGAAACTAAGAGTTCAATCCTGAAACCAGTGTCTTTGAGAACCATCATTACATATGTACCGGACTTTCATAGGCTGCCTGATGCCAGTTTAGGTGATGTGATCTTATATAATTTAGATTGGGAATTATTACTTATTTTGGGGAGTTTACACTCAGAACAGTCTAAGATGGTATTTGGTCATAGAAATCAAATACAAGTAGAGAATAATAGAATGTACAGTTGAAAGGAATTTAAACCACTACCCTAATTTCAAAGATCAGAAATTACAAACCCAGAAAGATTAAATAATTTTCTGAAGGACAGAAGCAGTTGCTGTAAGATTTAAGTCTAGAAGGTGGAATTCTTTTGTACTGGTGATTAGAACGTGAAAACAGCACTCACAGGTATCAGAATTTATTGAAGGCGGGGGAGTTTCATGCCCTTAGTTATTTGTCTAAGTGGGGTAAACTATTTAGCAGTTAAGGCACACTTGCTGTACTGACAGAAGATTTCAGACAATGCAAAAATGGAAACAATATGTCTGAATGTTCAGGTATGTTAGAAGAACTCATAGGCCCATTCACTGAATGAGGATATTATTAGTCTGTAGCCATGCTTTTGATCAGGGGGCTAAACTGGGTCTGTGGAATACAGCTTATCACAAGTAACAATGGAGGAGAGAAACTGAGATTTGTGGTATTTTATTACAGGAAGCAGATATGTTCTCACGGTCATGAGGGCATTCTTAGTTTTTGGAGTGTTTGTGAGCAAGCTGGGGTGCTCTTACTCTCATTCTGAATTGCCGGCTTCTAGATTGTTCTTCCTTCTCTGCTGCCACTAATTACGAGCTCAGCGTAGGGAACTCAGGAACTATTCCTTAGTAACTTTGCTCTAAGAAAGACCAGTTGGGCACACTCCTGTCTACCTTCTTCAACCAAGTTGAATGTCTTTCTTGATAAATCCAATCAGAAGATTATAAACAAAATAAGCAATCATGTTCATAAATGAAAAAAATCAAGAGAAATAAATATGCCTTACACTCTTGGGGGGCTCTCTATTATTTGCCATGTTTCATAGTAGTTGATTCAAATGTGCAGTTGACCATTTACAATCAGCTTTTTAAAAAGCACCAGTTTATTCACATTGTATTTTCATTGCTCCATTGTTAAAAAAAGACAACTGTGTAGGAATTCATGAATATGTATGCAAATTCATTCTTTTCTCTTTTTCTTAGCATTTTCCCTGATAACATTTATAAATTATAACTTACAAATTTAGTTCTTTCCTTCATCCGAGATAAGCATTCTTAAACTTATATTGAAATCAGAAAGAGATTGTACATTATATTAAAATGATCTTAAGAAGCACTTTTCCCCATACATGTCTTGTTGCTTTAGTGGTTTATGTCCTATATGATGGACTTGCTTTTGATTGGAATTGTTAGGTCTTTTTATATCTTTTAAATATTTTGTGATTATTATTCCATTATGCCCTATAAGTCTTGTGGTAGATGTATTTGTATGGAAAACAGAAACAGATGTATGTATCAAACTCAATAAATGTCCTTTCACTTGTTCACAAAGATTAGTTTAGTAAAATTAATTGGGATTTGATGACAGTGTGACTTGGTAAATCAAAGAAGACTTCCAAAAGAATATGGATTTTAAACTATTTCCAAGAAAACCAGACGAACATGGAACTGCAAGAATGGAGAGAGTCAAGATGAGGGTGAGAGCCAAAATTAAAACACACACACACATGTGCAATAGAAAACATAAAAAGGAAGGAAATAGAGTGATTATAATTTTCAACGAAGTATTATTTGACTAACAACAATGGTAAAATTTACATTCTCCAATTGCGTGCTGTCTTTACGTTAATAATAGCATCTAAATGTAGTGTTGGTTAAAGTGAAATAAATGCCAAGTTGTTTGGGAACACGTGAATACAGACCACAGGATGATTCATTTATATTTACATATGGGGCTTCACTTACCACAGCAGGACTCCAGAATTTACCAGAAATCTTCTGGAATTTTATAGTTTTTGACTACTCTAATTAAAAAAAAATTGTTTTCAGCAAGGGATAGGCCCTATCTACATGCCTCTTGGAAACAATATGAACTGGATCTTCATTGCTAAATTACTCCACTAAAGGGAACATGTCTGGCCTCTGGTGTATAAGCTCCATGTAGTTTTGCAGATTTTGAACACTGAGTGGAAGTGGTTCCCTTTGCCTGGTGGTTCCTATCTTGTAACACTCAATGCAAGACTCTAAAGGTTGAACTAGAGGTCACCTGGTGTTTAAATATTATGTTGGTGCAAAAGTAAATTACAGTTTTTTGCAATAAAAGAAATGGCAAAACTGCAATTACTTTTGCACCAACCTAATAACACAAAACTCACCCTGCAAAATAACATTGGCCCAGCGAAATCTAGGAAATATATTGCACTATTTGCTTTAAGAGGTAAACCAAATTCCAAATGTCTCATAGTTTATACAACAGCACAGCATTTACACAGGAATGAACATCACTGAAGAACCTGAGTCACAAAAAATATGCATCAAATAGACTGCATTCAGAACAAATAACATTACTTTTGAGTTCTTTGTGGCCAATATTTGTTGATCATGCTCCCTCTGTCACTGAATATAAGTAGGAGGGCTTGTTCTTGGGATTTAGCTCTCAGTTTTCTGAATGCACTGAAGGGAACTTCCTAAAAGTGATACCACCCTCCAGAAAGTGAGGAAGGTAAAAATCATTTGCTGCAGGCTCTCAATGCTGCAAACCTCACCTCTGCCCCCATCTGGGGCTTCTTGAATCTGATCTCTGAGGGAGGATAGGGGCAGTGGACTGAGTTGTGCAAGTTCACTGGCCACCTTGTTGACAAAAGAGGTTTATTGTTTGGGGATTGTTGTCAGCTGGCAGTACCAATGCCCAGACTCACCTCAGAATTGAATGGTCCACTCTGTAAAAGCTGGGTGCTAGCATGGTGAAACCCCATCTTTACTAAAATACAAAAAAAAAAAAAAAACTAGCCTGGCATGGTGGCATGCACCTGTAGTCTCAGCTACTCGGAAAGCTGAGGCAGGAGAATCTCTTGAACCCAGGATGTGGAGGTTTCAGTGAGCCGAGATCATGCCACTGCACTCCAGCCTGGAGACAAAGCAAGACTCCGTCTCAAAAACAAACAAACAAACAAATGCACAAAGAAAGAAAGCTGGGAGTTTCTCCAAAGTTCTATGCCATGATAGTACTTTCCAATAGAACCTTCTGCCTATTCTATGGGGGAAATGTTCTATAACCTATGCCATCCAAATAGAGAAGCACTAGTTACATGTGGCTATTGAGCACTTGAAATGTGTGACTGAGGAACAGAATTTTAAATTGAATTTATTTAATTCTAAATGTACACAGCCGTATTTGGCTAGTGGCTACCATATTGGAGAGTGCAGGGCCAGGCTTGGTGGCTAATACATGTAACTCTAGCACTTTTAGAGGCTGAGGCTAGAGGATTGCTTGTGGTCAGGAGTTTTAGACTAGCCTGAGCAACATAGTGAGGTGCCGTCTTTACAAAAAATGAAGTAGAATACATTGGCAGAGTATGGTGGTGCATGCCTGTAGTCCTAGCTACTAGGGAGGCTGAGGCAGGACTACTTGAACTAAAAAAATCAAGGCTGCCATGAGCCAAGATTGCACCACTGTACTCCTGCCTGGGTGAACAGAGTGAGACTCTGCCTCTAAAAAGAAAGTGTAGATTTTTCATAACGCCTTGACATCCATATGACCCTGACCCAAACTTACTGAATATTATATAGGTAGAAACATTGTGCTTTATAGTAAGAACATTAGTGAAATGACAACTTTGTAAAATAATTTGGACGTTGATATAAAAAGATTTATTTGGGAAGCAAAGCATTGACAAATAAAGAAATCTACAAAAATGGATTCCAAATATTAATTCATTAATTACATATTTACTGGGAGGCCATTAGCAGGATGCTGTGGGCTATGTGTTAAGAATACAAAGATGAGAGACGTTTTGCTTTTAAAAGCTTCCAATCCAGTGGGAAGAAAGAGACAAAAAAGGGGATATTTGCAATATAATGTGATGAGTGCCTGGATGGAAGAATGAACTGCAGCTAAGGCAAAATAAGTGACTTTCATGATGTAGGGTGTCCCATCATCTATTGTGTAATTATAAACAGTTTGGACATAGGGTATTATAATGCAAGGTGTTAAGTTCTATTAGGGATGCAAAAATGAATGAACTAATCTGTGCCTTCAAGAAGATTTCACGGCCGGGCGCTGTGGTTCAAGCGTGTAATCCCAGCACTTTGGGAGGCCGAGACGGGTGGATCACGAGGTCAGGAGATCGAGACCATCCTGGCTAACATGGTGAAACCCCGTCTCTACTAAAAAATACAAAAAAAAAAAAAAAAAAAAAAAAAAATAGCTGGGCGAGGTGGCGGGCACCTGTAGTCCCAGCTACTCGGGAGGCTGAGGCAGAAGAATGGCATAAACCCAGGAGGCGGAGCTTGCAGTGAGCTGAGATCCGGCCACTGCACTCCAGCCCGGGCAACAGAGCGAGAATCTGTCTCAAAAAAAAAAAAAAAAAAAAAAAAAAAAAGAAGATTTCTCTCCAAATCCTCACTAGCTGCAAGCCCATTGACGTTGGACTTCTCAGCCTCCAGAGCTGCTAAGAAATCAACTTCTTTGGTTTATGTGGTATTCTGTTACGGCAACATAAAATGGACAAAGACAATAGGTTAGGTAGTGTACGTTCTGCGCAACAGTTAAATTGTGTGAATATGTGATTTATGCTTAGAATAACTTGTAAGAATACATTATTATGTGTGCATCTCAGAATATATCCTGAATTTCTTCATTCTTCGGTGTCCTAGGATGTTCATGCCCACAAGTAAACTGTATTTTTAAAAAAGTGAAATCTTTCTTATTGGGTATGACCCCTATCTGTATGGATAACATCCTTGTTTTAGGAAACCAAAAAAGGCATCACTTAAATGTGAATTCATCATGACCTCATTCATTCATGAGAAGGCCTGACCAGAAAGGAAATCAGTAAATACCTTTGTGGCCACTTTCATGAAGTGCTTCTTTCATGAAGCACTTGCATGTTTTCATTTTGAAAGACATCAAATTTCTCTCTCTCTCTTCCTTTCCCCTTTTTTTTCATTTTTCTTGAGAATGTCATCCCACTTTTAGTAGTTATTATTGTTGTTGTTGCTTTCCAACAATTATAATAATCTCATTCTTTTATAATTCTTAGTGGCCCCCAAAGTGATAGAAGGCCATGTGTCTACTTACTAATGGCAGTCTGCATATCTTGTTTCAGAAAAATCTGGCACAGACCTGCCTTGTTCTTTCTCCATTAATATTTCACTTACTTAGAACAGGAAAAGACATTATCCAAAGTTAAGGAACTGATTCTAGCCTTTTGGAAATGAAGACAGGATCATGTTATCTGCCACTTCCATCCGCTTCTTAAATTCAGTGGCTAAAGAATTTATTTACTTCTATTGAACTGGAAATTTGAATTTCAGAACAAGACATTTTTCTTGGGCAAAGTCAAGAGTTATCACTGAGACCAAAATGGTGAAGGTAGCAATAAGGTTTCTGGGTAAGTTTTACTCTAACAATCCACACACACATATAAATACATTTTATATACATTATAAGCAACAAATAATCCACAACTTATTTCCTCCTCCCAAATCATAATTCACTAAAATGCTTTGTAGATGACTTTTAGCTAATTCTTTGCCTAATACATTTCCTGTAAAAATTGAAGGATGTGGCGGGGTGCAGTGGCTCATGCCTGTAATTCCAGCACTTTGGGAGGGCGAGGCGGGCAAATCACGAGGTCAGGAGTTTGGAACCAGCCTGACCAACGTGATGAAACCCCACCTCTATTAAAAATACAAAAAAAATAGCTGGGCATGGTAGCATGTGCCTGTAATCCCAGCTACTCAGACTGAGGCAGGAGAATCTCTTGAACCCAGGAGGGGGAGGTTGCAGTGAGCCGAGATCACACCACTGCACTCCAGCCCGGACCACAGTAAGAGACTCCGTCTCAAAAAAAAAGATCAACAACAATTAAAGAATGTATTTTATGGCTTATTTTCATTTCTTTCCCTATTGAATTATGCATCATAATTTTCAGAACTACTGTAGCTTTTAAAAAATTAGTGTAGTGAAAAATTTTATCTAAGGAAGTTGTGCACATGCAGATACAATGTACCTATTATAAGTCTTGACTGATACCAACTTCAGAGAAGTAAAAAGATGTATAAGAATCAAACTAAGTAATAATTTCACCAAGAGCGCTCTTCCTAAAATCTTCTGATATGAAGTCAAAGGAAAGAGAGAAAAAATGTATCTACATTCATTTACTGGAAACATTGTTTTTCAGCTTATATAGATAACATGATATAAATATAAAAGTTAAATTTCTAGTATCTTACTGAATACAAAATTAAAATCTTGTTTAATATTTTTATATGCTATCATTTTTACTTAACATTATAAAAGGCTTAAACTTTACAAACAATTTTTAGATATGGGTCTCACTCTGTCACTCAGACTGGAGGGCAGTGGTGTGATCATAGTTCACTGCAGGCTTGAAGTCCTAGGATTAAGCAATCTTCCTGCCTCAGCCTCTTCAGTAGACGGGATTAAGGGCACACACCACCATGCCACAGAAATTTTTATATGCTATTATTATTTCTGTCATATAGACTTTTAAAATATTATATAGTTTTTAAGATGGGCTATTACTATTTCTATTACGATTACAGATTTTGTGTATGTGTGGCTTGTTTTTGGTATTGTTCATGGTATGGTTTTGTCGTGTTTTACTATGTCATTCCCAGGATGGATTTTAAGATGGCTTATTCCTTTCTTCCTTTTATTTATTATTAATTTACACTCCTGTGATATCTCTCTACATTAATGTTTGACTACATCTCATATTATTTTATTAGAAAACATTTCTAGATGTGGGCATCAGGAATCAAAGTGTTCAACTTTTTATGGTAGTTGATGCATGTTGCCAGATAGCTCTCTACAAATTCTTTGCTCCCAAGAAACCTGTTACTGCATTCATGTTACTACAGCTTCACCAATATTTAGTTTTCTTCTTTATCATTACCAACTTGATAAGGTGCCCCTTAAACATATTTTACTGGTTAATTCACAGTTCTTTGTCTATTAATTAGGTTTTAACATTTTTCACATTTCAAATTTGTATTTATGTGGCTTTTTTATCATTTCAATCTATTTGTCTGTGAGACTCCATATACTTCCTACCAATTTGTAGGCTCTATTCCAACTCTAAGGAAACTGTAGTAAAAACATTTTAATCATGTGTCATGATTTCTCATCTGGTTTCATTTTTTGTATTCCTCATTGCTATACATGGTGCTTTATGTCATAGTCCTTTAAATTTCTAGGATGTTTTCATGCCTCATCCAGAAGAAATCGGCAAATACAGTGCTAGTACAAGAACAAATGACTAGATTTAATGACTGTAGCAGCATTAAACCACGTAGGCAAAGTCGCACAGCTGTTTTAGAATGGAGTTATGGCTAATATCCGTTTACTAAATAATGTTTTTTCATGTGTTGGTGGCAGACTCAAACTTCTTACAGAGCCTGTACCTCATAAAACAAATAATTATGTGTCAAATATGATTAGATCAAGTATATGTTATTTTATTTATTATGGAAACTACCTCATTCTGCTTTTCTTTTTCTTTTTCGAGACAGAGTCTTGCACTGTCTCCCAGGCTGTAGTGTAGTGGTGCGATCATGGTTCACTGCAAGCTCCACCTCTCTGGTTCATGCCATTCTCCTGCCTCAGCCTCCTGAGTAGCTGGGACTACAGGTGCCCACCACCACGCCCAGCTAATTTTTTGTGTTTTTAGTAGAGATGGGGTTTCACTGTGTTAGCCAGGATGGTCTCGATTTCCTGACCTCATGATCAGCCTGCCTTGGCCTCCCAAAGTGCTGGGATTACAGGTGTGAGCCACCACACCTGGCCTGGAAATTACTTCATTCTGAATGTGTCATCTTTTTTACTAAGATAATTATTTTTCTTTTATTCACATTGTTTTAAATAGAGTGCTTTGGATACAAAGATTATTAGGAACTGTTCATAAATTGTTGGTTTTGAAGACTGAATTGTGCTGTGAGTATATATTTGTTACATATCTATAGTTAGTAATACATATTATCAATTACTGTGTAAACAATTACAAACTTAGCAGCTTGAAACAACAAATGTTTATTATTTTACAGTGTCTGTGGGTTAGGGTTATGGACATGGCTTAGCTAGATCTTTGAAAGCCTCTTATGAGGTTGCAGTCAAGTGGTTGACCAGACCCAGAGTCATCTCAAGGTTACATTGAGAGTGGGTCTTCTTCCAAACTCTCTCACATTGACCTGTCCACAGGGAGGCTTCAGGAAATGTCATTTGGCTTCCTCCACAGTGAACCATCCAAAGGGACAGAGAGATCACTAGTAAAGAGAACAAGAGAGTGCCTGAGACAGAAGCTGCAGTCTTTTTGTAACCTAACCATGGGAATTTCTACCAAGTGTGCTGTATTTAATTCATTAGTAGCTAGTCATTAAGTCTGGCCCATACTCAAGGGCATAAAAAGCTGGAGGTGGAAATGATTGTGGAGAGGTCATCTAAGTGGTTACTTCCTCATCTGTCATTAGCTTACTACTCTCCATTGACAGATAATCACTCAAACTCTCTCATACACACACAATGTGAGTTGCACATTAAGAACTATCTAGAGCCCAAAAGATTTATACTTCATAAATCTCATAAAACCTGATAAATGATTTTTACATTAGTTTGGCAGTTTGTATAGATTTAGACCATTCAGGTCTCATCTTTCTATCAAATTATCACTTGGCCTGATTAAATGGAGTTTTCTTGAGATGTTTTGTAACTTTTCAGAATACACACAGCCTGGAAGAATAATTCCAGAGATCTTAGACTTCTGTTTTATTGCCTCTTTTCCTGTTATATTAGGGAGTACTAGAAAGATATAGCTTGGTATTTGTAATAATACCAAGCCTATGGCAGAAAGCCATAGGCTGTAATGTAGCTTTTGTGTGTATGAAAATAATAGCTATTTAGGTGAATCCAAGATGTTTTGTTTTTCCTAGCCTCTCTATTAAAAATAAACATCAAGAGTGTTGGCTTGGTGGTTGGGGAAGGAGTAGGGAGGGGATAGGTACTTGTTAACATTTAACTGGTGTAGCAGTGATACTGATATGCCACTGAGAGATGGTGGTGCTGCTCATACGAACACAGGGAAATAAGGTAAATGAAGACCCTGCAGGAAATAGGTAATGGTTTTAAGATACAGTCTAATTGAGGCTTGACAGGTAGAAAGCCAGAAAAAATCTCTTGAAAGTCTAGGCAGCTTGAGAAACCCCAAACAGAAATTACATAGAGGCTTCAAACTGAGCAAGTGTTAGGCTGACTAATGGTCCCGCAAAGACGTCCATAACCTAATCCCAGAAACCTGTGAATATGCTGTTCAACATAGCAAAAATGACATTGCAGGTCTAATTAAAGTTACAGACCTTAACATAGGGAGATTATCTTAGATCATTCAAGTTAGCCCACTTTAATCGCAATTTTTTTTTTTTTTTTTTTTGTAGAGGACTACGTGCTTGCAAACGAGACGTTCCCCATAAGTCCTGCTCTTACAAACGAAGCAGGGCGTTCCCGATAAGTCCTGCTCTTGCAAACGAAGCAGGGTGTTCCTTCCCTGCAAACAGGGAGGACAAAGGAGCCAGCTGCAAACAGCAGACCCTGGGGCTGGTTTATGTATAAACATCTTGAAAATCCAGAAAGTCAGGGAAAGGTCAGAAAAACAACAATGTGTCTTGTGACTTGGCAACATTCCACAAACAACTGTATAAAATAAAGCAGAGCGTGCTGTTTTGGGGCGGCCACCATGTTTGTCTTGTCTTGTTTGTCTTGTGTGTTCATTCCTTTGTTTAAGAAACACACAGACCCCAACATCTAGCACAGCGAGCAGGGTCTGTAGCTCCACGAGAGCGAGGAACTGGAGGGGGAACACCCCAGGCAGGTAAATAAATGAAGGGGGACCCACGGGAAAATTATGGGGAATTCCACCTCTCTGGCCTCTGAATATTTGCGGTTACTCCAGGGACTGTTGATGCCTATAGGAGTAGAAGTAAAAGAAAAGACTTTGAAGCAATTGCTTACCCATGTTGAACAACATTGTTATTGGTTTACCAAAGTGCAGTTAAATTGAAAGGAATGGTTACAAGTGGTTAAAGTCCTGCGTCGAGCTCATCAGCGAGGGCAAACAATGCCTCTGACTTTGTGGACTTTGTGTAGTTCCATTGCTCAGGCATTAGAGTTACTTGAAACTAACTCAGAGGCTGGCGATACTGCCACAGGAGGTGAGGCATCTGAAGCTTTAGAGAGGAATGATCCCCGGTTGTTGAGGACAGGGAATTGGAAAAAGAGCTAATGCCTCCTTCATCTGAAGGAAATTCTGATTTGCAGCGTATTTTAGAGATGTTACAACAGTTGTTAAAATTGCAAGGTGCCGCTGCTCCTGTTTTTCCTATCTCTCCACCACGAGCCTTCCCTGTTAAAAAGATTTCCCTTTGCCTCCACCTCCAACCTCTTTGCCTATGTCAGGTCAGGTTTTCTCTATGCCTTTTCCTCCTGTAGGAGAAAAGAAGGAATTGAAGGAAAAGGATGATTTCGAGGAATTAGATCTATTCCCAATAACACGGGCTGCTTTCGGCCCCAATGTTCAGTTCCCAAACGGTGGCCAGAATGTGACTTTTACAGCCCTACAATTTAAATTTTTGAAAGAAATGAAAGCTGCAATAAAAATTATTAAGACCTTTAAAGGCCAGTGGAACTAATTTAGATGAGTATATTTGGGCTTGTGCAGACATTTGGGGAGCTATTTACAATGCTCAGTTGTTTGCTGGGGCACTTTCTAAGGCTTTAAAAGGCAATTCTAAACAAGGTATATGCTATCAATGTGGGAAACCCGGTCATTTTAAAAAGGAATGCTGGAAAAAATTAGGCTCTTCTGCTCTAAAAGAGAAAAAGTTACCCTCTGGGGAGTGCAAAAGATGTGGAAAAGGTCGACATTGGACAAATGAATGCCATTCAAAAACTGATAAGAGTGGAAATTTATTGTCACCCCTCCTGGGAAACAGGAACTGGGGCCCGCAGGCTTGGGGCCCCAACAATTACAATGCAGGCCTACCACAATACCCAGTGAGCGATGGCTTACAACATCAAGGAATGACTTCGAGTCATCCTTAAGAGTATCACCCCATACCCCTGTTTCCCAGATTTATGCTGCAACTAAGCAGAGTGCTGCTGCTGACTTAGCTATTACTCAACCTTATACTCTGTCTCCTAATGGAGGAATATATAAGTTAACTACTGGAGTGTGTGGCCCTTTGCCAAAGGGACATGTAGGACTTTTGTTAGGT
>NW_016809038.1:155590-166193 GCF_001698545.2 Rhinopithecus bieti
AATGTATTGATTGTTGTTCTTGCCTTTGTCATTTTCACAGTCTACTGGAGATGGTGCCAAAGGGCAAACACCGAATCCCAGTGAGCCCAACATGTAATGATGGTTTTGAAAGAAATTCAAACTTGTAAATAAAGAAAGGGGAAATGTAGAGGACTACGTGCTCACAAACGAGATGCTCCCCATAAGTCCTGCTCTTACAAACGAAGCAGGGCGTTCCCGATAAGTCCTGCTCTTGCAAACGAAGCAGGGCATTCCTTCCCTGCAAACAGGGAGGACAAAGGAGCTAGCTGCAAACAGCAGACCCTGGGGGCTGGTTTTTGTATAAACATGAAAATCCAGAAAGTCAGGGAAAGGTCAGAAAAACAATGTGTCTTGTGACTTGGCAACATTCCACAAACGACTGTATAAAATAAAGCAGAGCGTGCTGTTTGGGGTGGCCACCATGTTTGTCTTGTCTTGTTTGTCTTGTGTATTCATTCCTTTGTTTAGGAAACACGTGGACCCCAGTATTTTTTTTTTTAATTTGAGGAGGCAAGAAGGAGATGCAGCAGAAAGGGAAATCAGAGAGATTCCAAGCATAGAAGGATTTGGTGCACTGTTGCTGGTTCTGAGATGGAAGGAGCCACGTGCAAGGGCTGAAGAGAGGCCTGTGGAAACTGAGGATGGCCTGCAGTTGACAGCCTGCAAAGAAATGGAATCTCAGTCATGCAACTGCAAGGAATTAGACTCTGCCAATGTCAGTGAGCTTGGAAGCAGATTCTTTCCTAGAGCCCTAGTCAGGGACACAGCCTTGCTGACACCTTGATTTTAGTCTGGCGAAATCTGTGTGGGACTTCTAACCCACAGAAGTGTGAGATAATAAACGGATATTTTTCTAAGCCACTAAACTTGTAGTAATCTGTTATGGCAACAATAAAAAACTAAGACAAAGTGTACGAGATACAAATCTTTTTTTCTAATACACAGGAGTGAGGCAGGCAGCTAGTTATGGGGATAGGTGAAATTCTCCTTATGAACCAATATTTGAGGGGAGCTCCAAGGTGTCTACAAGGCTCTATCAACTTAAGGAATTTAGTGCACACAGAAAGGAGCATGAGGGATGTCCACAGAAGGCACTAACTCATTTCCCACATAATGTGAAGCAGGCTGCTCAGCTGAGTCTAGTTTATATTGCACCACCACCCCCGACTCCACCACCACCCCTTTCTCATAGACTTGGGAGAGTTTCAGCCCAGCCCAGCCCAGCCCTCAGGCCCCTACATGGATATTGAGAGCAGCTGGGAAGGGGATGAAAGAAGAAAGAGCTGACATTTAGGTAATAAAAGAGAGTAAGCATAGAAGCCAATAAATCAAACAAGAATAGACCTCACCAATTAACCCCCACTAAGGCAGGTTCCCAGCATGAAAACAGATTCATCACGGAGGTATATAATGCATGAGACAGGCAGAAAATATTTCATAAAGTAAAAAGAAAAAGCTCCACCCTCTATTAAAGAAACAGGTGCTTCAAATTAGTGATGTAACAAACATATTCCTTAGCAAAATGAGAGTCATTCTCTATTAATGTGCCTTATGTTTCTCATTACATCAGCAAAGAAGGAAAACAATTCATAAGATTCAATTTAGACTGGAATTTGTCTCTAATATGTGGTGGGAAACTTGGAAATTTCTATTGCAATGGCTCAACAGTTGTGTAGAGTGATGAATGAAAATGTTTCAATACTGTTTATATTTGAAATGTTTCTCCTAAAAATGTAGTTGGCTTTTATCTCATGGTTATTGTCTATCTTGGAACAAGCATATTGCCTCATTAGGTCCCTGGGTTGCTCAGAACTAAAATATCAACCTATCAATGAGGCTTGTATCCCTAGAGTCACCTGGTTTTCTCACCTTCATTTTGATCCTATACTGATTTCTTCATCTATTTATTTCTATTCTGTTGCATTCAGTGTATTTGGCCATGAATTTCAGACTCCTTTTAAGAATGAGACTAAGAAAGAAAGAGTAAAGGAGAAATGGAAGAGAAAGGGATGGAAAAAACATACAGGCATTTATTTCCCCTAACAGATAGCTGGGCATAGCCTTAATCTGGGTACATGTCTGCTATAGACGTAACAGGAAAAAGTTAAGTGTGTTAATTCCTGGGTACACAGCCATTTGTAAATATTAAGGGTCATTGACTGGTTTGAAAATTTCAACTGTGACATTTCTGCTCCTTTGGGTGACTGAATTCATTTGTTGATCTGGTGGAAAGTCTTGCATGACAGAGAAACTGCCCCTATTGGCTTCCTTCCTAAGTTCTGTGTTTTGAAAGTGTTCTATGCCCAGTAGCAAATGAGGCACATCAGACACTCCACATATACTTACATTTTGAGAAGGTCTTTCCATCTTTTTGAAATTTATGCGATTAGCCTGTGGTAACTCTACTAAAAGTAGATAGTAATAACTTTCTTTTTATCACATGTATAGCTTATAATATGCTTTCAAATACATGATTTTATTTGATCTAAACAGGCTTATAATGAGGTATGTTTAACAATTTATAAATCTGAATCACAGCCAATGAAATTTCTAGCCAAATATGTTCTTATGTCTTAAGAGCTCCAAATTTCATTTTTCTCATTTTCCTTTCCTTTTACTTACTCTATTTAATACTTTTTTCATTCACTCATTGATTTTCTTATTCGTTTACTTTTTTCTTTCAAATTTTTTTTTTTTTTTTTTTTTTTTTTTTTTTTTTTTTTTTTTTTTTTTTTTTTTTTTGTGAACGAGCTTACTGTGCTTTAAAATGCAAGAAGTCATCTTTCTATACCCCTTTCCCTTCCTGTTTTATGGACTAATAAGAGGCTGGTGCAGAAATCTACTTTCTGTTTTTTCTTTTTGTGATGAAAGCATGGCGTAGGCTTCTGTTCTGTCACAGGTAAAAGGAGTAAATGCAGTCTTTCTTGGCATGTGTTTTTGTCACCTCCCTCTCACCCTGATGATTTACATCAGAACAGCCTTTGTCCAAGATGCAGAGAAAGAATTCTTAGTTACATTGGGGGGGCAAAACCATGATAAAACAAGATATCACCACTTAATCTCCTATTGTACTTTAAGACCTTCACTGAAAAACTATGCTTCTAGCTGTTCCGGACACTTGCCTACTGATTTATGAGAAAGAATATTTTTAGGTATTAGTTGACATCCTTTTCTCACAGTTTCTTGCGTGTATCTTGTGACTCTACTCCATACCCAGGAAACTATGGCGGCCCACAGTTAGACTTCAAGGAATGAAATAAATAGCACTGCGGAGTGCTACTGTTTACTTTTCTAGTCTTACCCCTTGACCATCTCCTACTTCCTTGCAATTTAGTCTTCAGTCAGACTGAATTATACATACTCTCCCTACTTCCAAAGTCACTTGCATAAGCCATGGCTTCATTAGGGACACTGTCTCACTCCCATCTCCTTCATTCTTACCTCAATAATTCCTGTCCATTTTCTAGAACAGATGGTACTTTCTCAGTGTCACCTTTTCTAACTGTTCAAGTTGAGTTGATTGGTCCTTCTGTGCATCTTTTCATGGTCCTACAGATTTCTTCTTCTTGGTACAGATGTCAGAGTTTTACTCTCTCCATGGAGCTCTTTGTGGCTTGTGTCCACAGCCTATTCCTACTGCCTTTGGTCCCAGGATCGAGTGATGTAGTAGCAGAAAGTCTAAGTGCTTCCAAAACCCAAGATCACACAGGTTTACAAATTAAAACCCAGAGTTCCTGAGTATTGGCTTCTATCAGACTAAAATAGAAATGTATGTGTTAGTGTGTATGACCAGCTGAATATTCTTCCAGGTCTCTATTTGATTATATGTATTAGAGGGTGATATGGTTTGGTTGTGTTCCAATCCAAATCTCTTCTTGAATTGTAGCTCCCATAATCCCCACGTGTCATGGGAGGTACCTGGTGGGAGGTAACTGAATCACGGGAGCAGGATTTTCCCATGCTGTTCTCATGATAGTAAATAAGTCTCATGAGATCTGATGGTTTTAAAAAGGGGAGTTCCCTTGCACATGCCCTCTTGCCTGCTGCCACATAAGACATGACTTTGCTCCTCTTTCAACTTTCACCATGATTGTGAGGCTTCCCCAGCTATGTGGAACTGTGAGTCCATTCATTAAACCTCTTTTTTCATTTTAAATTACCCAGTCTTGGGTGTGTGGGTTTTTTGTTGTTGTTGTTGTTTGTTTGTTTCTTTATTTGTTTTTCAGAGTCTCGCTCTGTTGTCCAGGCTGGAGTGCAGTGTTGACCTCGGCTTACTGCAAGTTCTGTCTCCCTGGGTTCTTGCCATTCTCCCGCCTCCCGAGTAACTGGGACTACAGGCGCCTACCACAACACCTGGCTAATTTTTTGTACTTTTAGTAGAGACGGGGTTTCACTGTGTTTGCCAGGATGGTCTTGATCTCCTGACCTTGTGATCTGCCCGCCTCGGCCTCCCAAAGTGCTGGAATTACAGGCGTGAGCCACCGCACCCAGCCAGGTATGTTTTTACTAGCAGCACAAGGATGGACTAATACAGAAGAGATCCTACAATCTAAGTATTGTAATAAATGTTTCTGGAAATGGATAACACTAAAATTTCACATGCTTAGAAATTAAGTTCACTTTACTCATCCTGTCCTGGTGTCCTTAGAAAGAGAAGAGAACTTGAGAAGAATGAGCCTCTCGGGATGGGAGGAAGTTTTGGCTTGCTTAGCAACAACATGACTAAGTGGTGAAGTTAAGCTTTCCAAAGTGCACCTGTGACTTGACTGCAGGCATCATGCAAGGACTCAGAAGAGAAAATGAAGCAGACAATTCAACCTCTCATCAAATATTAAATAAAATATAATTTTCAACAGAAAACATTAAGTGCAACCAGGATTTCAAAACCAGAAGTGTCAAAATTACCCAGATCACATGGTTTGGATATAAATGAAAGTGTAAGAGTTATAGTCTCCCTATGTAGTGAGTGGAGTGTATGTGGAGTGCACACTGTGTGCCTACGCCTGTGAGGGGCATTCCATTAAGAAGATTTCAGAGAAACCACCATGCAGTGAATTACTGGGTATATACTGGCACTGTGTTCTCTCAGCTGCTTATATTGAGTTGGTAAGATGTGAGTCACCCTACTATACAGTAGATCATTGGAAGACCTCATACAACAAAAGCAATGAGACTGGGATTGTTTCTAAGTGAGTATGTTGTCCAAAAAGGGATGAGATGCACAAACTACAATATGGCAAAATGCTCCACCAGCTGCAAAGATTAAGCCTTAACCAAGATATTTAGGAAGTGGGGCAAGTCATTAAATTGTATTTTGTGGTCAGCTGTGGCTAACATGGAAAATCCCTTTTTGTTTCAAAAATGTTATTCAAAGTTCTTCTGAAATGCATTAAATCACTCTCCTGCCTTTAAAGCTTATGTCTTTAACATAGAGCAGAATCAATGCAGAAGCTTGGGAGACTACTCTGAATGTATTCTCATCTCTAGATTTATGCTGGAATACACTTTTTTGAGTATTCTAACACGGACTGAAGTTTTTGCTTTCTTATGCCCTCTTCCTAAAAAATAAAATACTAAAAATACTATTAGTTGAGGGATCCAGCACTTTAGGTTCAGTTAATTGAAATTTTACTACACTGTGCTTACATGGTGAACATATTGTATGTTTTGAGAGGCTTGCAATTATTTTATAGTTCAGGCTTGTAGGTTTGTTTTTTAAAAATTTATTATTTTATTATTTTTTAACACTGTGACTTCCAGTTATATAAAACCATCATTAGTATTAGGTTAATAAGTTGGCTATATTCTCCTACACCCAGCAATTCAGATTCCCCAAATGAATTAAATCCAAGTTATGGGCAGCAATTTTGTCTATGTGATTATGCTTTTTAAAAATATTATAATAATCTATTAAACTACCTAAGTATAAACATCAAAAGAGGCTATACTTAAACAGAGAATAAGATCTAGAGAAACAAAAGGCTACAATCAGATGTCTTACTCACTAAATTCAACTTTTTAAAGTGTTACTTGATCTATTATTTTCCCCACCCTTCCCCCATTTCTTCTTAGGCTTAAACAGAAACAACATACCCACATTCAGTTCCTGGTAGTGAAAGTGGGGAGAGAAGATATTTGATTCAAAAATGAAACATGTTTATGTGTCTTATTGTCTTTGAAGCCTCTACTAATTTAATTATCATTATATACTATGATTTTAACTTATTTCCCCATTGCACATTTAATACTTAACAGAGTACAACTGGGAAAGCCCATCCAGAAATGTCCTCTCAGGTGGTGCAAATCCTTTTAACTGCTTCCTACCAGACAAGATCTGCTCTGAGTTCTATTTTCACAAGGCCAGTTCTCTGCTAGTTATAGCTAATTTAAAAAACAAAACAAAGCTGGAAGATATCTAAGCTAGAATATGAATAGAAGCTGAGGCACGAAGGTTTTATCAGGACCAGACATAATTTATTTTAGCCACAGACTTTCTGGGTAACTCCAAAGCAGTAATATTGAATAAGGGGAATCAAAAGTTAGGCTGGGAGCAAGGAAGAAGTTTGAGGGCAGGGGATCCTTGCAATGCCTATTATCTCAAGTCTTTGCATGAGGTTGACTCTTCCAATCTCGACAACTCAGGATCATTTCCATGAGGAAACTATTAGAAAATAATCACACTCCTCCAAAGAATCTGTTCCCAGGCCGGGTGTGGTGGCTTGTGCCTGTAATCCCAGCACTTTGGGAGGCCGAGGTGGGCAGTTCACGAGGTCAAAAGATTGAGATCATTCTGGCCAACATGGTGAAACTCTGTCTCTACTGAAAATACAAAAANCAAGGAAGAAGTTTGAGGGCAGGGGATCCTTGCAATGCCTATTATCTCAAGTCTTTGCATGAGGTTGACTCCTCCAATCTCGACAACTCAGGATCATTTCCATGAGGAAACTATTAGAAAAATAATCACACTCCTCCAAAGAATCTGTTCCCAGGCCGGGTGTGGTGGCTTGTGCCTGTAATCCCAGCACTTTGGGAGGCCGAGGTGGGCAGTTCACGAGGTCAAAAGATTGAGATCATTCTGGCCAACATGGTGAAACTCTGTCTCTACTGAAAATACAAAAAAAAAAAAAAAAAAAAAAAAGCTGGGCATGGTGGTGCATGCCTGTAATCCCAGCTATTTGGGAGGCTGAGGTGGGGGAATCACTTGAACCCGGGAGGCGGAGGTTGCAGTGAGCCGACATCACGCCACTGCATTCCAGTCTGGCGACAGAGCAAGACTCCATCTCAAAAAAAAAAAAAAAAAAAAAAAAAAAAAAAAAAAAAAAAAAAAAAAAAAAAGAAAAGAAAAGTAAAAGAAATCTCTTCCCAAATGCTAACAGAATCATTCTTTATACTAACAAGGATAAGATAACAAATTTGGTTTTATGATTTGTGGTCTCCTAAACTCTTTGTTGTGAAGTCAAAAATAAAAGCCAACTTTGGCGGGTGGAGGTGGCTTCTATGAGACAAAACTACAATAGCTCAGGAAAGTCTACTGTGACCAAAGAACTTCTCCCAGAATGCCTCACCAAGGGAGAAAATGGAGGGCAGATTTCTATAAAAAGAAAAAAGAAGAGCAAAAATTTGTTTTGGAGGTTTCCCAAATAAGAACCACAGCCAGATTATGTCATCCCTTTGCAATTTCAACACCACAACCAAAGACAAGTGATTCACCATGACATAATAATGTCTCTCACATCCATGTCATACCTGAGGAATTAGGCTCAGGAGACCCTGGGAGAGAGAATTTCCCAGGAACATGGCTAAACAATGGGATAAATGCTGAGACTGGGTTTAAGGAATACCTGGAAGACTCTGCTTCTCCACTGCACTTGATTAATTCCCAGTATCCATGAAGTCTCTGTTTCCTCCCAGAGGCCATTCCTGATCCTCAGGACTATGTTGGATGCTTGGTCCAGGTGCTTCCATGGCATCCTGAGCTTATGTCTTCTCCAGTACCTTTCTCTCTGTGTGTAATTTTAGTTATTCGTCTTCACCAAAAGGCTATGCACTCCTTGGTGCTATGGAGTATGCTCTTCTTTACCATTTATCTCCAGCAAAGGCCAAACCACTTGCTACATAGTAGATGCTTAATAAATACTTGTTAATGGAGCAAACCATTTGAGCAAAATAAGGTCATTTTGGCTCAGTAACATCACAGAGTATCCACACTGATTGGTAATGGCTAACCAAAGGGATGGGTTGAGGACTTTGAGGCTGAAATGAAACTCTGTGGTAAATAGTACCAGCCTCAAATAGTGATGTTTGAGATGGTGTCTCTGCTCTGAAACTTGTCTTTTGATTTTGTTCTTCCTGAAACACTAACGTTGAATTCTATGATGTAGTTGCTTATTGTTTACACTGAACTGAAAGCCTATACTGGAAGTAACAAAAAACAAACAAAACAATAAACAACAATAAATAAAACTAAACTTCAAAGAGGATAACTTTGAGGAAAATTTTCACTTACAGTGGCAGCCCAGCTATGTATCACAATTCTCTTGACTTCTAATTAAAGACCTATAAAGACACATGTGTGTGCACACACACATGCACCAAGGTTAACAGCAATATTGAAGGCTGAAGAGAAAACCATAAACATTACTCATAGAGATTTGAGGATCACAGCTTTGATGGGTTTGACAGAGTAGCTGAATCAGGGAAACAAAAGAGCTGAAAGATAACATGAAGTGGCTTTGGCTTAAGCACAGTCTTTGACCCCTGATAGAAACTCAGGCAGCTGACTTCTGAGCTGGCCAGAGTCCTACCTTATTCTCCCATTATATACCAAACTACATGGTTCTTTTCTTTTTCCCCCTTTTAAAGACTTTACATCTAAGTAGGTAGCAAAGTGGAGAGGAAATAATTGTAATGACTATAACTCTTAGATTTGAAGTGAGGGATCAAGAGTGCTTAAGGAGCAGGGCATTTGGTGAATGTAGCAGTATTTCTTTATACACACAAAAATGTACTCTGCTCTGCATCTGGCTTGCTCACATGGTGGCAACCTTCACAGATGAGGAAACAATGCCGTTTCATGCTAATATAGCCATATGTGGCAGAGACTGTTATATCTTCATAAAACCCTGTTTCCTTTTCATCTGGGACAAAGAGCTAGACCACATTTTTCCAATCTCTCACAGTTCAGTGCAGCATATGACTATATTCTGGTCAATGGAAAGGAGTCAAAAGTGATGTAAGCTACTCAAAGGCTTAAGTGTCAAATCCTCTGCACTATCTGCTACCCTTCCTCTGTTCCCTGGCCTGCTGCCCAAATGCAGAAGGTCTAATAAAGAATTTCAAGCACTAGTACATTAAGAAACCAATAGATGAAAAGAGCCTATAGTGCATAACAGACTGTGTGTCAGAGACACTTTTTTCAGAACTTCATTTGACTGTAATGTAAAGGAGAAATAAATCTTTATTGTGTTAAATCAGTGAAGTTAGTGGATTCATTTCAGCAATTAGCCTGTAGCATAACAGATCATTTTTGTTAGCCAGCAGAGATTAAGGATGTATTCAGAATACTGTGCATTGAAAAGTATTAGACTCAGTGTTCTGGTTATCTGTTGTTTCGATCTACCATGTATTACTCCAAATCGTAGGGATTTATAGCAACAATCATTTTATTATATTTCATGATGTTGTGGGTCAGGAATTCAGGCAGGCATTGGTTAAGCACACCTTCTCCAAGTGGCGTAGCTCAGGGTCTCTCACCACTATTTAGCTATTTAGCTGGAGGTCAAAAAGTATAGATTGAAATAAAATTGAATGCAAGGTAGTTAATTGCATAAAGAAGGCTCTCCTGAAAAGAAAGCAAAAAGAAAACCCAAAATGCATTTGCATGATTAATACCCTCATTAGTCACACTGAATATTAGAAATGATAATGGAGGGGCAATAAAAAAATTTGTCGGAGGGGCGGAGCAAGATGGCCTAATAGGAACAGCTCCAGTCTCCAACTCTCGGCCTGAGCGACACAGACCAGTGATTTCTGCATTTTCAACTGAGGTACTGGGGTCATCTCACTGGGGAGTGCCGGACAATCGGTGTTGGTCAGCTGCTGCAGCCCGACCAGCAAGAGCTGAAGCAGGGCAAGTCATTGCCTCACCTGGGAAGTGCAAGGGGGAAGGGAATCCCTTTTCCTAGCCAGGCGAACTGAGACACACAACACCTGGAAAATCGGGTAATTCCCACCTCAATACTGCACTTTAAGCAAACAGGCACACCAGGAGATTATACCCACACCTGGTCAGGAGGGACCCACGCCCACGGAGCCTCCCTCATTGCTAGCAGAGCAGTGTGCAATCTAAACGCAAGGCAGCAGCGAGGCTGGGGGAGGCGCACCCACCATTGCTGAGGCTTAAGTAGGTAAACAAAGCCGCTGGGAAGCTCGACGGGGTGGAGCTCCCAGCAGCTCAAGGAAACCTGCCTGTCTCTGTAGACTCCACCTCTGGGGACAGGGCACAGCTAAAAAACAACAGGGGAAGCAGCAGAGGCCTGTGCAGACCCGAACGACTCTGTCTGACAGCTTTGAAGAGAGCAGC
>NW_016809038.1:170295-189317 GCF_001698545.2 Rhinopithecus bieti
AAAAAAAAAAAAAAAAAAAAAAAAGAAATGATAATGGAGAATATCTAATTACTTCAGGGCATGTAGATGAACAGGTTCTATCATCTGCTTTTAAGCCTAGTTTAACAGAATTCATTTCTGAGTACTTCAGGACAAATTATCCCTTATTTTCATTATTTCAGCTCTTGTAAGATAAGATCAATTAACAAAAGTGTTATCTAAATTGCTCCAGCCTCTACTCCTCCAGAACAGCTCCCAATAACATAATCTACCATTTGTTCCTTTACCATTCACTTGTAGACTATAAAACTCATGTTGTTAATGACTTGAATATTGGTTCTTCAATGAGGTGGCACAATATTCTTTGTCCCCATGAATCCTTTCTGATGAATGATTATAATATAAATCTATTATTCTATTATAGAAAGGAGTTTATTTGAAAATAATTAGACCTGGAAGCAGTCAAAATAATCAGAGTGCTTTAAACACTTTCCTTCTCCACCCATGGGAAAGAAAGATGACTGGCCAACTTATCCATTTCTGTCATGTATTCACTATCAATAAAACTACAGTCAAATTTCAGAATAGGAGAAAATATCTACAAATTATGCATCTGAGAGGGGACTGGTATCCAGAATTTATAAGAAACTCAAATAATTCAACACAAAGGACATAACTAAGCCCATTAAAAAGTGGGCAAAGTACATGAATAGACATTTTTCAAAATAAAACATATAAATGGTCAAAAAATAAAACATGCTCAATATCACTAATTGTGTTAGCCCATTTCACATTACTATAAAGAAATTCTTGAGACTGAATAATTTATAAAGACAAATATTTTACTTGTCTTATGGTACTGTAGGCTGTACAAGCAGGACACTAGTGTCTGCTTGGCTTCTGGTAAGACCTCAGGAAGCTTCCACTAATGGCAGAAGGTGAAGGGGGAGCTGGTGAGTCACAAGTCAAGAGAGGGAGCAAGAGAGAGGAAGAGGCACCAGGTTCCTTTAAATAAACAGCTCTTGAGTGAAACATGAGAGAGAACTCATTGATTGTCATGAGGAAAGCACCAAGATATTCATCCACCAGGCCCACCCTCGATATTGGAGATCACATTTAACCATGAATTTTGGAGGGCACAAACATTCAAACCGTATCGCTGACCATCAGAGAAGTGCAAATTAAAATCACAATGAGATATCATCTTATACCAGTCAGAATGACAATTATTAAGAGGTCAAGAAACAGATATTGGCAAGGATGTTGAGAAAAGAGAACACTTACACACTATTGATGAGAATGTAAATTAGTGCAACCTCTTTGGAAAACAGTATGGAGATGTCCAAAGAACTAAAAATATAACTATCACTCAACCTAACAATCCCACTACTGGGTATCCATCCAAAGGAAAATAAATCATTCTGTCAAAAATATAGCTGCACTGTTATGCTTATAGCAACAACATGCACAATAGCAAAGATATGGAAACAACCTAAATGCCTATCAGTGGAAGAATGGATAAAGAAAATGTGATAGATAGATAGATAGATAGATAGATAGATAGATAGATAGATAGATCAATCCACCATGGAATACTATTCAGTCATAAAAAAAGAATGAAATCGTGTCTTTTGCAGCAACATGGATGGAAATGGAGACCACCATCTTAAGTGAAGCAACTCAGAAATGGAGTCAAGTACCACATGTTCTCACTCATAGAGGGGAGCTAAATAATATGTACACATGGACAAAGAGTGTGCAATGTTAGACACAAGGGACTTAGAGGGGTTGGTGGGCAGAAGCAGGGAGGATGATGAGAAATTACTTAACAGGTACAATTTACATTAGTTGGGTGATAAATACATTAAAAGCCAAGATTTCACCACTTACCAATATATGCACATAACAAAATTGCTCTTGTACCCCTTTAATTTTTACCAAAAATTGCTATGGTAGTGCTCTTTTATTTGTAGTTTCACTTTCCATGGTTTCAGTTACTCACAGTCAACCACAATCTAAATATTACATTTAACATTTCATAAGTAAACAACTTATAAGTTTTAAGATGCACATCATTTGGAATAGTCTGATGAAATATCTCATCATCCTGGTGCATGTCCATCCATTTGTAAAGCATCTCCAGACTGTAAATACTCCTTGCCCATGAATCACTTGGTAGCCATACGAGTGATCAGATTGACTGTTACAGTATCACAGTGCTTGTGTTCAAGTAACCATAATTTTACTTAATAATAACTCCAAAGTGCACAGTAGTGATGATGGTGTTTCAGGTATACCAAAGAGAAAGTGCTTCCTTTAAGTGAAAAGGTGATAGTTCTGGACTTAATAGAGGGAAAAAAATTATTTTGAGGTTGCTAAGATCTATGGTAGGAAGAAATTTTCTATCCATGAAATTGCAAAGAGTGAAAAAGTAATTTGTTCCAGTTTTGCTGTCACACAACAAACTACAAAAATTACAGCCACAGTGCATAATAACTGCTTAGTTAAGATGGAAAAGGCATTAGAGTGTTAGGTGGAAAATGAACAGAAACGGGTTCTGATTGACAGCCATTGGGTTTAGTACTATCTGCTGTCTTGGAAGATCTCCACAAGGATAGGGGGAACTACTGTAATTTGACTATGAAATAACTCCCATTGTATTGAAGGTTAAGAATGAATAAACGTAATGGCTACCCACACATGGAAATGCTGTCTAGAGTTTGCCCATGCACCTGGCTTATTCTCATATTTTTTTTTTTTTTTTTGAAGAACTTGAATTTAAGCACCGACGGTGCCTGAATTTGTCTCTTGAACACCACTAAAAAAAGGTGTAATTCCACTTAGCATTTGAGTGCATTTACTTTTGTAATGTTTTCTAATGGTTTCTAAATGTTTTCATTTTATTTTCTAAGCAAATCGTTAAAGGCAGGGACTTTGTGAATTCTCAACATTTATCACAATTTTTGCAATCAATAACTAATTGCTGAATAATTGAGAATCAAAACAGCAAATGTCACTTCCAGTCTTAGGTCTTGCAAATGCTGTTCGTGGAATGTATGACATTATTGATTAAAATGAGGTTTGGGGATGTCTTTGTCTTCTAATTTTCCATGCTATTTTTATTTTCAAGGAGGCAGTATGGTCTAAGGCTAAGGATTGTGTACCTGAGCCTGGTAGGTATACATATCAGCTCCACCACTTTCTAGAATTTCAACCTTTTGTACCTCAGTCTCCTCATCTTTTAAATGGAAAATATATTACATAATTTACTACCTAATCTGTGATTGACAGATTAGCTAAATTAATAAAATAATTTAGAAGAGTGCTCAGTTCATATTAAGCACTTTTTTGATAGGCAAAATAATGACCCCCTGCCAAAGATGTCCACATCCTGACCCCTGGAATCTGAAATACACCACAGGGGAAGAAATATTACTAGGGAAGCAGAAGTTGTACTGAGGCAGGACCATAAGCTAAGGAGCTCAGGTAGCATCTAGAAGATGGAAAAGGCAAGAACTGGATTCTCTCTTAGGACCTCCAGAAGGAATGCAATTCTGCTAACACCTTCATTTTAGCCCAGTGAGATGCACTGTGGATTTCTTACATTTAGAACTGTAAGATAACAAACTTGAGTTGTTTTAAGCCACTGAATTTGTGGTAATCTTTTATAGCAGCAAGAGGAAACTAATAAATACTTAATAAATGTACTATCATTAACCCTCACAACCACAAATAATTGAGAAAGTCTACCTGAGCAAGATGAATATACAAAACTACATCAGAACAGATTACAAAGCACATAGCTTCAATTACACTTTGCTGTGAACAGTATAGCTTCATATATCAAGGCAAAATCAAACAAACAAGCAACAAACAAACAAACAAAAAGCAAACAAAAATAACTGTAATAAATATTCCAGTTTCCCTGCTTTACTTTTGAAAACTAGATGTTTCTGGAAAAATAAATCAAGCGTGTAAAGTTCCCTCAATTCCCACTTTTAAGCAGACAATGCCCATTAGTGAGCTTGTGGTTATGCTGTTTGTATATTTTCCCCCTCTCACTAAGAATCTTCATGTTCCCATGAGAATCTAGAGGTACCCAAGTCACATGGTGTTCTTCCTGTAATATTTTGTCCTGTACAAACAATAGGATGCCAATTATCCAGGGTTAGCATGAAAACCAATAAGAAATTACAGTGCTTTTATTCCTGTTGAACTGATCATAGGAAATTAGAAGTTTTGACAGAACTATATGCCTGAAAATCATCCAATTTCTCATCTCTTTTCAGATAGTTCATTTCCACACCAACCTTAAATACCCAAGAAATCAACTTTTTTTTTTTTTCTTAAGAGACAAGGCTATAATCTACTTCAGAAATTCTGCTTTGTTTCCAGTCTTCCTACTTCCCTATACCCACATAAATTTTTTTTTATGTAAACTAAAACTCGAACACATGACGCAAAGGGTTAAACATAGTTTTTTCACTACATTTTAAGACAGTTTACTCTTTTTCTATCCTCAAAGAAGAAATAATGTGGGCACTTTTCCTCATTGTTCTATTGTAGATATAACTATTGCACAAAATATATGGTAGGTAGAGGAAAGGACAGGTAGTTGATGGAGACTCTCTCCTCAATGGCCTTGTGTATAAGTGAGGGATATAATCTATTCTTTAATTTTATGTCTTTCTTCATTTGTTTTCAGTGGCAACTGTGACATACCTAGATGATGTTTCCATTAGATATATACAAATATGTGTGTATGTATATACACAGAAATACCTACATCGATATGTTCTAATAATGCCTCTATTTCCTTGAAAATGATTCAGGCTAAAAACATGTGGCCAGGGAAACTATCAAAGACAGCTAAGATTCTACCAAAAGGGCTCAGGAGCCAACATAAATAGGCCTCCAATAATTCATTAATTCTGAGCATCAAAATGGGTTATAAATAAATAGGTTAGACACCAATGTTTTTTAACATTAATCCATAATGATACTTAAAAGTATAAGCCATTACTGTTGTAGGATGCTAGTGAACCAACTATTGTATTTCGAAAAGCTGTAAATGAAAGAATCACAATTTTATTCTGTCTTTTCTATATGAACTGTCTCTTGGAGTGGTGGCCAAATAGTGGTGAGAGGAATTATAGAAGCATTTCAGTTAATAAATGATGAAGAAATGATAAAATTAGAATATCACCCCTTTGTGACTCCTAATGAAATAATGGATCTAGGCAATAGTCACTAATGGCTGCTAACGTCATAAAATGAAAGATTATTTCTTCTTATTGACCTCCTGCGGGGAGCACATGTCACAGCCTGTAAAGTACTCGCCGAGGAAATTGAACCTGAATCTCATGAAGCATCCATGTCTAACTACAAATACACAATAAGCAGTATGAATTGAGGAATATGCTCAGTACACTGTAGGAAAACAGGCAGTAAAATTCAAAGTGTAGAAACTACAAGACAAATAACCTGGCTTTATAAAGAAACTCTAAAGAAAAAGGAAATAAATGAAAAGAAAACTACAGTTTGAAACCTACATTCTTAAAAAAAAAAAAAAAAAAGGAAACCTACATTCTTTTATTTTTTATTTATAATATTTTAATTAACAAGTAAAAATTGTATATATTGATGTTGTACAACATGATGTTTTGTGGAATGACTCAGTCAAGCTGATTAACACAAGCATCACCTCACTTACTGTTTTGTGGTGAGGCAGCTTTAAACCTGTAGTTTGAAAGACTTGGGAGATATACTCAACCAAGCAAAATACATGACTTTATTTAAATCTCATTTAAAATTATTTTTTAAAACTCCAAAATATAAAATATTTTAAGACAAATAAATCTGAATACAACTGGATGTTAATTTTAATTATTGCATTTATCAACTCGGGAATATACAATTCTTTTTCTGAGGAAACAGATTTCAGTTCTCTGATTAAACTTTCCTTTTTGTTGTATATATCCATGAACATGTTGATCATGATTATTTTAAAAGACTGTTTTTAGTAACACCAATATTTGAAACACCTGTGATCCTTTTTCTTCTTTGGTTTTCGTCGTTTCTAGCTTGCCTGGTAATTTCTAATTGACTACTTGATATTGTGCATGAAGAATTATAGATATTCTTTCATTAGAGAAGAGACACTCTATGCTCTGGCTAAATACAGACAGATCACCCCAGTCTAATCAGTTTACCTGTGATTTATCCCCTGTTAGAGTGTAACCCTCTGAGGTTCTGATTGAGAGCCTAGATTGTTTATCAGAGTCTGGTAAAGCCCTGGACTCCAGCATTTTTGTCTCCCAAGCACCAAAAGCTCTGTTTTAACCTGTGTTTTGTTTGAGCTCTTATTTTGTTTTGTTTTCTTTTTTTACTACACATCTAAAGATGTGGCAATTACCTCACGTGGAAAATTGGCAGAGTGTAGGGGTCATTTTCTTGTGACTTTCTTTAGTCAGGGATTTTAGCTTCTCAAGCCCTGCTTGTCTTAGCCAGGCAAAACTCCAGCTCTTCTCTCTCCAGATGCCAATCTGTACTGGCTTCTTTGGGCTCTTAATAGAGGCACACTCCCTAGCTTCCCAACCTCTCACTTTTGAAGCTGAAGAACTGGCAAGTGCTGCAAAAGAAATAACAACATAAAAAGTTTCAAGCATCCTTCCCCCTAGGATCTTGACGCTTCAAATCCTTCCTGCCTCAAAAACATCTTCAAGCATCAGAGTTGTGTCTCATCCATTTTGTCTAGTTCTTGGAGCTGTCTTGTTCTCTTAC
The DNA here is from genome assembly GCF_001698545.2 of Rhinopithecus bieti. Classification (NCBI taxonomy): domain Eukaryota; kingdom Metazoa; phylum Chordata; class Mammalia; order Primates; family Cercopithecidae; genus Rhinopithecus; species Rhinopithecus bieti. The sequence goes on from NW_016809038.1 coordinate 177,058, forward strand.
AAGCTACTTTGTTGTAGCTAGATGTAGAGGTTTTCATTGACTGGATATTTGATAATATTAAGAAACTCTTATTTTAATAGTAAGTCTCTAATGATAATATTAAGGTTATATATGTTTAAAAAATATCTTTAGACCGAGCTTGGTAGCTCATACCTGTAATCCCAGTGGTTTGGGAAGCCATTTTGGGAGAATCACTTCAGGCCAGGATTTCAAGACTAGCCTGGGCAGCATAGCAAAACCCTGTCTCTATAAAAAAGTAAAAAATTAGTTGGGCATGGTGGTGTGTGCCTGCAGTCATAGCTACTCAGGAGAGAGGTAGGAGGATCGCTTGAGCCCAGGAGTTTGAGATTACAGTGAGGTATGATTGTATCACCGCACTCCAGCCTGGGTGACAGAGTGAGACCTTGTCTCAGAAACAAATACACAAACAATTTTGAAATACATCACAATATTTTGCTTCACAATAATGGCAGGAGGGCGAGGAAGTAAGGAATATACAATAGATGCATCAAGATTTATCTTGAATTCATAATTGCTGAGGTTGAATGAGGGTACATGACGATGAGTTACAGAATTCTGTCTCTTTTTGTATATGCTTAGAATTCTCTGTAATATAAAGTAACAATAAAAAAATAGGACCTTTGCATTCTTGGTTTTCTTTCAACAGGTGTAAAATTATCCTTTGAGAAATAGGCTAAGTAAAGGAACTTCTATTAAAAAAAAAACTATATATTGAAAATAAAGAAATATACTTTCTTAAACAGAGCCACAGCCACTAAGAGACTGAATGCTTTGCTTATTAGCTGCACTCAAGCCAGATTTATGATGAAAAGTATAATTTATGACAAAAAGAATAATATGTTGAAGGCGTAAAGGACAATGTGCATGACGACTTAGGAGAGAACACACATTAATGAATCCAGGAGGCAATCCATTCTGCGCAGAAAAAGCACTGGATTGAGGTTGTGTTCCAGTTTACTGAGGGTCCTCATGAGCAAGACAATGAGTCAGTAAAGAAGATTAAAAAGCAGTATAGTTCCTGCTCTAGATTTGTGTAAAATTTAATCCCAGTTCAAGGTTATGCTAATTTATAAAATTATAGTTAGAAAAGATACAATATCATATTCATTTCTTATCAGTGAACTCTACTTTTCAGCACTTTTAAAATGGGATTCCAAATATTTAAAAAATGCCATTGGGGCATACAGAGCTCAGGACAGATTATCTTGTTTTTCCCTGCCTTCAAGTTGCCACAGCATGGGATCCATGTAAAATCAGATTAAAATAAACACCAAAAAGCTTCCTTGATGGCAGAATGAGCTGGTTGAGATGTTATTCTCCTCACTGGTTGGTTTCCTCAGTCTCTACTCATCTACCTTAGCAGCAGTAGCAGGCATGAGGTCCCCCCAAGACTGTGCTGGGGCGATTGTCCTGGTTCATTATATCCCATGTATGGATAAAACTGCCATCTTTCGAATCACACAGGAAAACTCATGATTTAGACAGAAATGCTTTTTCTTTTTTTCTTGAGACAGGGTCTCACTCTGTTGCCCAGGCTAGAGTGCAGTGGCACGATCTCTGCTCACTGCAACCTCCACCTCCCAGACTCAAGCAGTTCTCCTGCCTTAGTCTCCCGAGTAGCTGGGATTACAGGCGTGCGCCACCACGCCTGGCTAATTTTTGTATTTTTAGTAGAGACAGGGTTTCACCATGTTGGCCTGGCTGGTCTCGAACTCCTGACCTCAAGTGATTTGCCTGCCTCGGCCTCTCCAAGTGCTGGGATTACAGGCAGGAGCTACCGTGCCTGCCCTGCTTTGAGTTTTTATGGATCCTTTCTTCTAGATAGAAATTATTTATTTCTGAGAAGCTGTTGAAGTTATTTACAGGTTATTGTATTTCAGTTGCCTCTCTTTTTTCTGCCTAATTTTATTATTTTTTACAGGAGCAATGCTAAAAAGACCTCCTTTGAAGGAAACAGTAGATTGTAGAGTAAACACAAAGGCAGTTATTTTTGTAGCCCCATTTCAGATGGGATTGTAATACTTCAAAACTGAAGCAAGTGTAAGTGAATTTAGCTGGTATTTCAAGCTTCAACATGAAAAGAAGTTGCATCAGCTAATTGAAAATACATTATGAGTTATTGTTTCAATTTCTCAAGGCATCTCTACTTCCAGTAAGTGACTACAGATAACTGTTGAAAAATGTGCCTATCTTCCAATATGCACACATATAATACATAAATTTGTGTAGCCATATGCTTGTATATAAGTATACTCATTTGAAATATTCTTTTATATTCTAGTGAGTAAGTTCATTGAGAAGAATGTGCACAAAAGGCCCATGCTAAGGCAGCTATGTATACTAGTAATTCTAATAATATGGAAAATCATTTGTTTCTGGTACACCTTTGGAGATAACTGAAGGTATCTAGAAAGCAGCAATCTGTGTCAAAAGCCCTGGATTCTACTGTAAACTCTGCCACTAACAAGTGATCTTAATCAAGTAAATCAAGTAAATGCACTCTCTGTGCTTCAGTTTTCCATCTGAAAACTGAGGTTTTTAGATTAAATCTTCCCTAAAGTTTAATTTTGGCTTAAAATTCTGATGTTATAATGTGACATCTGTGGTTTTAATAAAATAACTGCATATTTCCCTACACTATAAAATAGTGCCACAGAATATTCTAGATTTAGACAGAAGGATTAAGGTAAATTGAACTCGAATACTGTTGTTCAGCAATAACAATTAAAAATGTCTAATCTTTACTGTATCATTACAAACAAAGAGGAAATAAGACAACAAGTAATATAGTTTCTGTTCTAAATTAGCTAAAAATTTATCCAAGTTCAAGGTTATGCTTAATTTATGAAATAATAATTAGAAAAGATATGGTATCATATTCACATGCTAGGCATCGAGCTACATGCTTTACACATTCATTTGACTTACAACCTTGTGGGATGGATACTATTAATATTTCAAATTTACAGAAAAATGGATAAAAGTAAGGATAGGCAAATTATCTATAATCACTCAGCCAGTATATATTAGAGCTGGGATTTGAACCAGGGTAGATTGTCTCCAGATCTCACGCTTTTAAACCGTGGCTGTTCCCTGACACTTTACAGTATTTCATTGTCTATGATCTTTTATTATTTTCTCACGTACATTGTAAATATTTATACCATAGTTCTATCTAAAATATTTGATGAAAGTGTATTTCATTTTCAATGTGCCTCAAGATTTACAAATTGTTATAATACTCTTTGTCTTTTCATATGGTCAAAGAAATCTTGGAAGTTATAGTTAGTATTATTGTTATTTTTTATATGAAATAATAGAGACTCAGAGAAGTCTGCCAGGCTTTCATAACTAAGTCTTAGGGTTGCGTCTCCATATTTTAGATTCTATCTGCTCTTTGCTTTTCCATTGTACTACTTATATTGTAAACATGCCATTTCCATGGTTAGGATAAAAGAAACAAACATAAAGTTTGTAAAATAATCATATAATTGCATTTATCAGGTGTTAGTACATTTGGCTTGTGGTGTGGTTTCCAATTGTGTTGAAAGAAACAAGATTGTCTCCCTTGATTTTGGAAGATCAAAGCCTTCCTGCATTGGTAACTTTCAGAGATATTGAAATATGCTCTGCAGGTCATGATAATAAAATGGTACTTATGTGTTTTTCTTTCATTAACTATTTATGTAAAATAGAAGACTCATAGACTAAGAAGGATATTGAATGATTTTCTAGTTGTCAGTTCAAATGAGTATGTCATGCACAGTAGCTATATTATACCCAAGTAACAGGTCAATTAAATGAGTGGAACTGCCAGTTGTTTGCACAGATTCAAGAGGCAAAAACCACAGATCTAGGCTCTCTTGTTACTAAAGGCCAGAGGTAATAAAAGCTTTCTGTAGTCAGTTGACTGGAATGTTCTGGAGTAAGTGGTTCAATCCCATAGCTGCTTCTCCATTTGCTTTGCTCTTGCAGTAGGGGCATCATTTGTTAAGTAGTTTACTGAAAGTTGACAATATGCAAGTCACTATGCTGGCAGTGAGAACTTCAAAGACATCAAAATACAATCCTTGCCCTGGAGGATCATTTAGTCACAAAAAAAAAAAGCCAATCAGCCAAGATATGCAAAGTCAGGGGGTTCAGAAGAGATTGTTTCAAAATAATCATATTGATACAATAATTAATGTGCTGAAATGTACTGATGAGGTATTTACAAACTTTGGAGAAACCTTGGGTCTGAATTGTTAAAAAATGTACAAAGAAGTTTCAACAAGTAAAAAATTAAGACAACTATAATCTCTAGAGGAAAAGCAAATATGCAGAAAAAAAGAGGTAATCACTGTGTGCTACTGGGCACAGCTGTGAATAGCATTTGCATGTGCTTAATAATGTAGAAAGTGAATACTTATCTATCCAATATTGCAAAGTAAATGTTAGGAAGATAGAAAGCATGTGTCTGTAGATCAAATCATATCTGCATCAAGAATTACAATTCTATTAAACATGTATTGAACCTTACATAATGAGATTTTGAAAAGCATTCTTAACAAGCACTCTTCTTTTAGACGTGCCCTGTTGCTTACTTTAGTCACTTTCTATGTTGATACACTGCTATTAACTGGAATGTAATATTTTAATGTGAAAATATACAGAGTTAGTAAAACAGCGAGCTACCATCAATCACATATTTTAACGTTTTGACTAAGTAAATAATGTGGGAAAATATGAAAACAAATAATATTTTGATAAGACTATCCAGCAGCAAATAACAATGTATTGATATTACTATTATTTTATAAGATGCTTTTGAATTAAAAGAGGTGATTTCCCTTATTAAAAAAGTTTTCATGTTAACAATTGAATCTAGGTACTGGGTATGCAAGTATTCATTGTATTGTTCTTTCAACTCTTCTGTGTATTTGAAATTTTCACAATAAAACAAGGAAAAGAACTGCAAACAAAAAAATAAAAGTTTTCACATTATTTTATTTTTAATTGACCAATAATTGTAAATATATATGGAGTACGATGTGACGTTTGGAATCATGTGTACACTGTGGAGTGATGAAATTAGTCTAATTAACCTATCTATCACCTCACATATTTATCATTTCCTAGGGGTAAGAATACTTAGAATCCACTCTTTCAGCAGTTGTGAAATGTACAATACTTGATTATTATTAACTATATTAACTGTGCTGTGCAATAAATTACCAGAACTTATTCCTACTGTCTAACTGAAACTTTGTACCCTTTGATGAACATTTTCCCTTTTCCTACCCATTTCCTGCCTCCTCCTCTGCTTCTGGTTTTACTTCTATGAATTTGACTTTTTTAAGATTCCACATATAAGTGAGATCATATTGTATTTGTCTTTCTGTGCCTGCCTTATTTCACTTAGCATAATGTCCTCTAGATTCATCCATGTTGTTACAAATGACAGAATTTCAATTTTTTTTTTTTTTAGATGGAGTTTTTCTCTTGTTGCCTAGGCTGGAGTGCAATGGAACGATCTCAGCTCACCACAACCTCTGCCTCCCAGGTTCAAGTGATTCTTCTGCCTCATCCTCCTGCAGAATTTCATTTTTTAAAGGCCAAATAGTATTCTATCATTTACCTATACTGCATTTTTAAAATCCATTCGTTTATTGATGTGTATTTAGGTTGTTTCTATATCTTGCTATTGTGAATAGTGTTGCAATGAATTTAGGAACACAGGTATCTCTTTAACATACTGATTTTAAGTACTTTGGATATATACCCAATGATTGCTGGATCACATGGTAATGCTATTAATATTTTTAGTTTTTTGAGAAACCTCTATAGTGTTTTCAAAAATGGCTGTACTAATTGACATTTCCACCAACAGTAGCCAAGGTTTCCTTTTCCCCACATCCACACCCATACTTTTTATCTTTCATCTTTTTGATAGTAGCCATTCTAACAGGTGTGAGGTGATACCTCCTTGTGATTTAATTTGCATTTCTCTGATGTTTAGTGATGAGCATTTTTTCATAATCTGTCAGCCATTTGCATGTCTTCTTTTAAGAAATGTCTGGTCAAAGAAAAAAGTTTAGACTTGTGCAGAAATAATGATGATGCTTAGAATTATGAGATACATACAATATAAGAGATTCCCATGTGGAGTCTTGAAAAATCAGAAGAGAGATAAAACCTTCACAGGTTAGATGACCAGGGAAGAGTAGATGCGGTAGGTAGAATTTTCATGGCTTTGCACCTCTACAGTGCCTATAAAAAGCTTTCTATTACCTGACATACCTTGGTGACATTGTCTGCACTTAGTAGTCTTTACTCTCTTTCTGTTTTAAATACATTTTGTTTTCAATGTTTTACTTTCCACTATAATGTTTGTAAATATGGATTCTTGTTATTTCACTATGTGGGATTTGTTTTCCTTATACATCTACAATTTATATACTCTTTATCAATTCTAAAAAATTTAGTCTTCATCATTTCAAAATAATCTCTCTATAGCTGCCATGGAGAACTCTAAATAAATGTATTTAGAAATATTTTATTCTTATCTTTCATGCTTTTAATTTTATAATTGCACGTTATGTCTCTTGGTTTTATTCTAGTTATCTTCTTTCAGTTCAGTAATTGTATCAGTTTATCACCGCTGCATAACAAACCACTCCAAAACTCAGCTGCTTAAAACAATGAGCATATATTACTAATGCTCGTGAACCAAGTCAGCAGGCTGATCCTTGTGATCTCAGTTAGATTCACTTAGGTGTCTGAAGGAAGCTGTGGGTTGGCTTTGCAGATTTTGCCTGGTGTTAGCCAAAATGTCTGGAGTCTCAACTGAGATGACTCAGCTCTTCTCTGGGTACTCTCTCCTCAGGTTAGCGTAGGCATATTCTCATGGTAGTTATGGAGCTGTGATAGAGCAGGACCATTGAGGCTGAGGCTCAAGCTGGCACCGATCAGGTTTCATTATTATTTTTGTGAACCCTACATACAGAGCCTTTGCAAACATCACTTCATCAAAAGTATAAAATTATATTTTACAATGGTGTTGGTATAAAGATTAGTAAGATCTAAGCTACACTTATTACTGTAACTTCATCTTTTTTCTCCTACTTAATTATTATTATTATTTTTGGAGACAGGGTCTCACTCTGTCGCCCAGGCTGGAGTGCAGTGGCGTGATCTCGGCTTTCTGCAGCCTTGACCTCCTGGGTTCAAGCCATCCTTCCACCTCAGCCTCCTGAGTAGCTGGGACTACAAGTAAATGCCACTGGGCCCGGCTAATTTTTTACACTTTTTTTTGTGGAGATGAGGTCCCAGTCTATGTTGCCTAGGCTGGTCTCAAACTTGTAGGTTCAAATGATCATCCTACCTTGGCCTCCCAAAGTGCCGGAATGATAGACATGAGCCACCACACCTAGCGTTGTTTCTGCTGTAAAAGAAATTAATGTTAAAACAGTTTTATGGGCCTCTAAAAGTATTATGGGCCCCAGGAATTTTAGGAATTGTGACATTCATGCCTAATGAATGTCAGCTCTGCGAGCTATCACTTCTGCCACATTCTCTTGATCAAAGCTATAAAAAGGCAATCCCAGACTTTAAGACTAGGAAAATAGACTCCACTAATTTAATGAGAAGCTCTGCAAAGTCACAATTGTAGAGGGTTTAAATATAGTGAGGGATGAAGAATTGAGTTCATTTTTTTTTTTTTTCACGCTTTTGGCCAATTTATTTCTCTCTCTTTTTTTTTTTTTTTTATTATACTTTAAGTTCTAGGGTACATGTGCATAAGTGCAGGTTTGTTACATATGTTATTTGTGCCATGTTGTGTGCTGCACCCATCAATCATCAGCACCCATCGAATTCATCATTTAATAATCATGTATAACTCCCAATGCAATCCCTCCCCCTCCCCCTCCCATGCTAGCACCGTGTGTGATGTTCCCCTTCCCGAGTCCAAGTGATCTCTGTTCAGTTCCCCCTATGAGGTGAGAACATGCGTGTTTGGTTTCTCTTCTTGTGGACAGTTTGCTATAGAATGATGGTTTCCAAGTGCATTTCCCAGTATTTTTTCTACAAAGGACGCCAAACTATCCTTTTTTTATGGCTTTGCATAGTATATCCATGGTGTATATGTGCCACATTTTCTTAATCCAGTCTGTCACAGATGGACTTTGAGGTTGATTCAAGGTCTTTGCTACTGTGAATAGTGCTGCAATAAACATACGTGTGCATGTGTCTTTGTTAGTAGGAATAATTATAAATTCCTTGGGTTATATTCCCAGTAGTGGGATGGCCTGGGTCATATGATACATCTAGTTCTAGATCCTTGAGTAATTGCCATACTGGTTTCATAATGTTGAACTAGTTCAATCCCACCAACAGTGTAAAAATGTGTTCCTATTTCTCACATCCTCTCCAACAACTGTTGTTTCCTAGATTTATTTAAATGATTTCCATTTACACTCAGTGTGAGATGGTATCCTTGTGGTTCTTGATATGGCATTTCTCTGATGCGAGTGATGATGAGCATTTTTCATGCATGTCTGTTGGCTGTATGAATGTCTTCTTTTGAGAAATGTCTGCTATAGTCCTTTGCCCACTTTTTTGATTGGGTGTTTGCTTTTTTACTTGTATATTTGTTTGGTTTTTGTAGGATTCTGGATTATTAGCCGCCCTTGTCAGATGAGTAGATTGCAAAAATTTCTCTCCATCTGTTTTAGGTGCCCGTTCACCTCTGATGGTAGTTTCTTTTGCCTGTGCAAAGCTTTTAGTTTAATTAGATCCCAATTTGTCAATTTTGGCTTTTGCTGCCGTTGCTTTTGTGTTTTAGACATGAATCCTCTGCCCATGCCTATGTCCGAATGGTACTCCTAGATTTTCTTCTAGGGTTTTTCATGGTATTAGGTCTAACATTGAAGTTCTAATCCATCTTGAATTAATTTCATTGATAAGGTAAGGGAAAGCGATCCAGCGTTCAGCTTCTACTTAGGCTAGCCAATTTTCCCAGCACCCATTTATTAAATTAGGGCATCCTTTCCCATTTCTTTTTTCTCTCAGGTTTGTCAAAGATCAGAATGGCTGAGAGGGTGGTATTATTTCGAGGACTCTGTTCTGTTCATTGGTCTATTATCTCTGTTTTGGTACCAGTAACATGCTGTTTTGTTACTGTAGCCTTGTAGTATAGTTTTGAAGTCAGGGTAGGCATGACGCCTCCAGCTTGTCCTTTTGATTAGGATTTCTTTGGCAATGCAGGCTCTTTTTTGTTCCATATGAACTTTAAAGCAGTTTTTATCCAGTCTGTGAGAAAGTCATTGGCTAGCTTGATGGGGATGGCATTAATCTATAAATAACCTGGGCAGTATGGCCATTTTCACGATATTGATTCTTTCATATCCATGAGCAGGTATGTTCTTCCATTGTTTGTGTCCTCTTTGATTTCACTGAGCAGTGGTTTGTAGTTCTCCTTGAAGACGGTCCTTTACATCCCTTGTAAGTTGGATTCCTAGTATTTTATTCTCTTTGAAGTATTGTGAATGGACAGTTCATTCCTGATATTGGCTCTCTGTTTGTCTGTTACTGGTGTGTAAGAATGCTTGTGATTTTTCCAAAATCTCCTTAAGCTGATAAGCAACTTCAGCAAAGTCTCAGGATACAAAATTGAGTTCATTTTTTAAATCAATCTACCACATCAATTCTCTCTTCCTGTATATTTAATCTATTTAGTTCATCTGCTATTTTTATTTCTTGCTTTTTTATTGGTTCAAGTTTTTGTTTTCTTTCGTTTCCAAACACATTTAAAACATGTTTATTTTGTATTTTGATTCTAATAAATATAATACCTAAAAAGCTTACAAGGCAAATTGTTCTAGTGTGTGTGTGTGTGTGTGTGTGTGTGTGTGTGTGTGTGTGGTGATAGCTCCTGCTCTTGGGAGTTTATTTTTTTATAGTTTGGTAACTTTGATTTGATGGTACGTCCATTTCCCTCTGCTTTTGTCCAATGCCCAGGATATTAAACACAGAACCATATAAAGTTTATTTCTCAGTATAGAGGTTCTTGGTCATGCATTGAAATGAATTCAGTTGCCAGTCTACCTGGATGCAGCTAATCTTCAGGGAGGATATCTTTCCCTTACCTGGAACTGAGGCACAGAGAGTTAAGTGAACCCACAAATAGCTAATCATGGGGTCAGGTTCCCTAGGCAGATATGATTGAGAAAGGCATGAAAGATCCAACAGAGATTTTCTGGACAATACAATGTCTTATACCTGGTGTCAAATAATAAATCCTTCCAAAGCAAAAACAATAACAACAACAACAATAATAACAACCACAGTAACAAACCAAGACTAAACTATTAACTTGTCAGTGAAGGAAGCACATGCTAATGAGGAAATACAATTAATAGAGTTATTTGCTTAAGGGGAAAAGTCAGAGGTTTTTATATACTACAGAGAAGGAGTTCATAATCATACTAAGCATGGAAAACCAGCACTCTGGAGAGGACAGAGTGAGTCCATAGATCTGTGTACACTTGGCTAAAATAGTCTCATTGTTCATTTTTCATAAAAGTGTCTTCAATTAGGTTCAGCAAAGATCTGGCATCCAGGTTACTCAAAGTTCAGGAATATATCAAGCTATTTAGAGTCAGCTATGATAAAATACAAAAGTCAGTTTTGATATTTCCTAGGCAAGTGCTCCTGGAAGGAGGAAACTTATTCACACTGGCCTGAGGAAGATATTGTATGAAAAGTGATATAAACCATTCCCTTGGACTCTCCCTTGCTACTCAAAATATGGACTATGGATCAGAGCATAGGTATGACTTTGGTGGTTGCCAACAGTGTAGATTGTTAAGACTTCACTCCAGCTCCACTCTGAGTCAGAATTTGTGTTTCATTAAAGTCCTCAGTTTTTTCATACACACACTAAAGGGGGAAGAAAAAACTTTAAAACAGGATTTTAGAAAAGTGATTTTCCAACTTGGTGTATAACAGAATCAACAGAAAATTGGAGCCACAGATTCACTGGGTTAAGATAGGACCCAGACCTTCATATTTTTATCAAGCTTCCCAGGAGGTTCTGATACCTACCAAAGCTGGAGAAACATGATTTTAGAACATGTTGCTCTTACTCAGGATCCATAAATGCAAAATCTGTAAGAAGTGTATTCTCTGAGAGTAAAGCTCTGGTTTTATCCAAGAATCAAACCAAATGCAGTTTTAATTGGAATTTACAGAGCGTAATTATAGAGTCACCAGGATTTTAACACCTAGAATTTCTGTCACCTAAAACACATCCAGCATAAGTAAGAATTTTTTCCCATAAGAACACTGTAAGAAAAAAAAATACTGCATCTTTGAGAATATTCCAATGAAGACAATCCTCTATTAAGAAACAAATTCTCAATTCTTTGGAAATAGTGGAAATAGTTAGCTATTATAACTGTTTTGAGAGCAGAGAAATGACTGAATCTTAATTTACATGTAGGAAATTTATCCATGTACTTATCAAGTCATTAATTTTCTTAACAAATTAGAAATTTGCTTTTCAGTTAATAAAACTGGCCTTAGTTACCAAAGTTTCTTTTAAGAAAGGTAAATTTTGGTGCATCATATTTGAAATCCATTTTAACAAAAAAATGACAAAGTTTTTTTCACACCACTTCTCTTTAAGGCACACTGATATTGGCATCAGAAAGAATGAGGTAATGTGCTTTCAATAAACCCCAAAGCCATCAAATACAGAAAATTATTTGGTTATTTCCTTTACTGGATACAGAACTTTATATTTATTAGTCATTTAATTATGAGTTCAGAAATGAATTTGTGATGCTAGGAGAACAATATTCATTAATAATTAGGGAAATGAGCAATGCACAAAGTTTTCTAATAGGTCCAACCCTTCTATTTCCTGCATGGTAAACATTTGTGAAGGAAATATGCTCTAATAAGATAAGAGGTTCGGTAGAGGCACATTTGTAATTTCTCGCTGAATAATTCAGATTCAACATGACATTGGCAACTGTTTAAAGAAATATATGCAATACTAGACAGTTGTTATAATATACTGCTTAAACCATAAAACCCTCAGCTTGCTTTTCAAAAGCATAATGTGATCCTTTATAACCAAGACCATCATTCTACATCTGAGGAAAAAATATGAAGCCAAAACCAAGAAACTAACTGTTTGCAGATATGAGAAAAAAACATATTCTTTTGACTTTTTTTTTTTTTTTTTTTTTTTT
>NW_016809038.1:189718-238005 GCF_001698545.2 Rhinopithecus bieti
TGATATAGAGTCTTGCTCTGTTGCCAGGCTGGAGTGCAATGGCATGATCTCGGCTCACTGCAACCTTCACCTCCCCACTTCAAGCGATTCTCCTGCCTTAGCCTCCTGAGTAGCTGGAACTACAGGCATGTGCTACCACACTCAGCTAATGTTGTTTATTTTAGTAGAGACAGGGTTTCACCATGTTGGCCAAGATGATCTCGATCTCCTGACTTCATGATCCACCCGCCTCGGCCTCCAAAAGTGCTGGGATTACAGGCATGAGCCACCGCGCCCAGCCCTCTTTTGACTTTTAATGCAAATATATTTCCAATAAAGTTTCTAGGGTTTGATTTGTATTTGAACAATACATTTGACACAAGAACTGTATTATTTTGAAGAAGAATAAAAAGCTAGAAATGTGTATACTTTTGGATTTGGTATTCCAGATCAAAGCCTTTTATCCTAAGGAGAAAATAACATGCATAAAGATTATGTATAAGAATATTTATTGCAATGCTAAGAAACAGTAAAAAAATGAATCAGTAACTTTGACTTCAAACTTCAGTTAAGGAAAGGTCAATCATGTTAACTGATAAAAAAAATGTAGAAGGAAATTGACCCCATTGTCTATGTAGGTCCACATACAAAATTTTTCATCAAGTTTTAATTAATGATTAACGGCAGAAAATTTATTCTGGATAACTTAAAAATAATTCTTTTATTGGAATAAGAGTGATATGGCTCAGAAACATCATAAGAAGATGGATGCTCCTTTAGAACTGCAAATGCCTGTTTCCTGAGATTTCAGTTCTTTAGGGCTATGGAAATATGTCTTCAAGAAAACCTGTCTAAACCTCAGCGGGCAAGAGGCCCTATTAGACATCTGGTTTATGTGAATATTAATAAAATAATGGAAACAAATATTCAAAGTAGGGTATTAAACTGTGGTATAACTCTTCAGCGGAATAGTATTAGCTATTAAAATTCTTTTAGAAGACTTTCAAAACAGGGGAAGTGTTTCATCATGAAATGCTGGGTTTAAAAGAAAGGATGTTAAAAATAGTATGTTCAGCATAATCTAAAACTTATTACAATATATCTACATATAAACAAGAAGGGGTAAACCTATATGCACTAAAATGCTTATAGTAATTCTCTCTCGGTGGCAGGATTAGAGATTTTTTTATTCTTTATGGGGAAGTAGAGTAGCACATTTATTGTCTACTATTGCTATAATGACACACAAATTTAATAGCTTAGAACAACATAAATGTATCTCACAGTTCCATAGTCAGAACTCTAGGAGGCCCAGCTTGTTTCTCTGCTCTGTATTCCATAATGCCAACATCAAGGTGCTAGTCAGCTAGGGCTCTTGCGTGAAGGCTCTGAAGAAGAATCTACTTTAGGCTCGTTTAAGTTGTTGAAAGAATTCAACCTCTTGTGGCTGTAGGACCCAGGTCCCCGTTTCCTTGTTAGCTGTCAGCCAGGGTTGTTCTCAACTTCTAAAGACTGCCACACTTCCTGGCTCATGGCTACTTTCATCTTCACATCTAGAAACAGTGGGTGAGGTCTCATGATTTACATATTTCCTGACTTTTTATTCCATTGCATCTCTCTGACTGAACCCTGGAGAAACTTCTCTGCTTTTTAGACCTTGAGGAAATTAGCTTGAATCCACTTGGATAATCCATGAGGCTGTTAAATGCCACTGATTAGCAACCTAATTCCATCTGGAAAGTCCCTTCCTCCATTAACATAACATACTCACAGGATCCATGGACTAGGGTAGAGACACATTTGGAGAGTGATTTTTCTGGTTTACCACAATAGTGTAATGGTAATGGCATGGGCTTAGAGACATATAATAAATAAACCTTGTTTTTATTTCAAAAGCTGCCATTCAATATATGTAGACTTTGTAATGTCATCCATGTCTCAGTTTTCTTGTGTACAAAATGAGGATAGTTAATATATTGATTTCACTGGATGTTTTTGAAAATTAAATCAGACACTATAATAAAAGTGTATGCTGCAATTCTTAGTAAAGATTAGCCATGATATTGACATTTTTACTCTTGATACATTTCCATGTTTTCTACAATGAACTTATTTTAGAAATCATGAGAAAATCAATACAAATTTATTTTAAAGGCAAGACTATTTAATTACATTCATGTGGTTATGTCTGTTGGACAATCTATATTTTCCCATCTTTTAAAGTAACTTTTCCTGTATTGCTTACTAACTGGAATTGATCTTCCATTTCAAATATATACATTGAAATTATATATACATTTATTTCCTCTGTCACCCAACTAGAGCAAGTACTGGTAAAATACCAATCTTGTTCCCTGCTGTATCTTTAGTGTTTAGAAAAATTCCTGATACTTAGTTGGTACCTTATAAATACATGTAAAATAAATTAACTTTTAATACATAAATACAAACAAGAGCCTAATTAAAAAAAATTTTGGATTACTTAGAAATTTTCTTTAATATGGTTCCCAAAAGAAGAAAGTCTTTGTATTTTATGCTGAAGCTTTTGAAAGTTTAAATTTTCCCTCATCTAAAATGTTCTTCCCAATTAGCATATTTAAAATGTATTTGTTCGTATAAAACCTTCCAGTTGCAGGCAAGAGAGGTATATCTACTCAATAATAATAAATAACATTGTTTTCTATCTTTTATTTTCTTTTCTTTCTTTTTTTTTTTTTGAGACAAGGTCTCACTTTGGAGTGACGTGGTGGCATCTCAGCTCACTGCAACCTCTACCTCCCAGGTTCAAGCGATTCTCCTACCTCAGCCTGCAGAGTAGCTGGGATTATAGGCATGAGTCACCATATCCAGCTAATTTTTTTTTGTATTTTTAGTAGAGACAGGATTTCACTATGCTGGCCAGGCTGTCCTCAAACTCCTTGCCTCAAGTGACCTTCCCGCTCAGCCTCCCAAAATGCAGGAATTATAGTCATTGAGCCACCATACCCAGCTATATTGTTTTCTTTTAACTCACAAATCCTCACATTAAAGACATATTTCTAATTTAAATTATGAAAAACTATAATATAATATCCAAGCCAGTGAGATTTATTTGCCCCTCTTGACAAGTAACTTTTGCTTTCAATATGTGTGATGGAATCCGAGATTTGTTTTCAATGTGTAATGCAAATCTGTCGAAACCTCTTCATGAGCTCACCTTCTGCCTTCCTAAATGTTCCAACTGCCTTCTTATGCTTGAAATTCCACAGCTGTGTTTCTTTTAATAAGAATATTTGCATTTTTAAGGGAATAATTCAGTGTGAATAAATTTTAGAAAGACAAGACAAGCTAGGGAAAAAAGAAGCATAAATGGTGAAGAAGGATACTACATGAAGGAAGAGAAAAGACTACCATTAAGCAGGGGAGACAGATGAGAATAGTTTTGGAAGGTTGTGAGGGCTGAAAGACTAAATTCACCCTCATGACTCAGGAGCAGCTCTTTTCCTAAGATACCTATGAGTTAAAACTCGGAAATCTTAGTATACACACAATTCCACTTTGGCAAATGAACTCAGAGTCTAATGGGGATCATGAAACAACACTTCATTTTCTGGTGGGATGAAGGAGTCATGGGAGAATTCAAATGTCCTCCAGAAAGACTAGATATGCTTTCATCTCTCGGGTTGGTTAACAGTAGGGAGCAACTCTGAAATAGCTGGAGATTCTATTCCATGTGGTAGATGATTGTGGGAAATGTGTGACTAATGCACATTTCCTGAGCCAAATCACATTTGGGCAGCTAACAACTTGGCTAATGTGTCTGCTCTGTGTGGATCTGATAACATGAGATGAGGATGCTATATTACGGGCTTTGACTCAATCTTTATCAGGCCATTAAGTTAAAGGAATCATGAAAATGAAATAGTCAATTAATATGTTATGGTTCAATGCAACAAACGTGAAAACCCGTAATTACAATACAAAAAGGGAAATTCTATGAGTTTTGTAAAAAACAATCGATATAACAGAAGAAGAAAGTCTTTTAAAAAAATAGCGTAAGAATGAACCATAACATTTCCACTAGATCAGTGTTGTTCAAACTTCATATAATCCATTAGTAAATTGTGAAATAAGTTTTGAGTGTTTTAAAGTAAAGTGGAATAGAATGGAAAAACAGACTGCACTACATATAGGAAGGATAATTGTTGATGGTTTAAACGATACATATGAGCATGACTATTATTAAAAAAATCAATTCTAGGTAGATGAAGGGTCTAAATATCAAAGGCATAGAGGTTTTATAGGATAACATAAGATAATGCATTCATGGATTTGGTTATTGGAGGATAATATGCTATAGATAGATAGATAGATAGATAGATATAATGTGATGTCAAAGTTATATTTTACTGCAGCCGATAATAACAAATGTTTCAAATTGCTCCAATATGCCAGGGGTTCATAACTTGAGGCCACAGAATATAGAGATCACAAACTTGAATAGGAAGAAATGATATCTTTAGTTTCACTAATATTGAACTAAAATTTAGCATCACCTTCAGTTATGGTTTCAGGAAACTTACCACAGTAATATTAGCAATACTAATACTGTGACATTGTCATCAATAAATATGGTATTTTATATCATATTATGATTATTTCAAATTATGTCAAAATATTGAGTCCACTAGTACCCCAAAATTATAGTAGTTATTCTATTTCCCCAGACCTTGTTAATTCATGTGACTATTAAGAAGCTCATGTGTTACGGTATTACAATTTTTAGCACTTTGACAACTATTCTAATACATAGGGTTCCTTTGTTGTATTGTCTGTTTAATCATTACAAATATAAAAAATAATATTTTAAAAAGATAATTCATAGACTTCAACAGAGTGCCCAGAGGGCCCAGGGCACCAAAAAAGAGAAAAGAAAAGGAAAAAGACCTTGAAGAGAGCAATGAAATGCTGAAGGCAAAAGCTGTAACTTACTCTCATTTGTGTCTCCAGAATTTAGTCTAGAACCCAGAACATATTTGCTCTCAAAAATCATTGTTGGATTACACCCTAGTATGAAAGCATCAAGAAAAAATCAGTAAACTGTGACTTGGTGGAAGGATTCACCAAGTAGATAATGTTTGAATGGGCTCTTGTAAAATGAGTAGTAAGAGAACATAGTGAATAGCATATACACACTGATCAGTAAAGAACATGACTATTGTAAAAAAAAATACTAATTCTAGATGGATGAAGGGTCAAAGACATAGAAGTTTTGTAGGATAACATAAGATAATGCTTTTATGGATTTGGTTACTGACAAATTTCTTAAACACGACACAAAAAACATGTTGGGAATTTTGATTATATTAAATCTAACAACTTATCTCCATCAAAAGTACCATAAAAACTCCCTGAAGAGGCTATAACAATTGTAAATATATATGTACCCACCATCAGAGGACCTAAATATCTAAAGCAAATATTAACAGATCTGGGAAGTAAGAAATACACAGCAACACAATAATAGTAGAGGACTTTGACACATCACTTTCAATAATAGATAGACCATCCAGACAGAAAATCAATATGGCAACAGTGGAGTTGAATTACACTTTAGACTGAACGGAACTATACAGACTCTTCCACCCAAGAGTAGTAGAATAAACATTCTTCCTAAGCACACAGGAAACATTCTCCAGGCTATATCATATGTTAGGCTGCAAAACAAGTCTTCACAAATTTACGAAGATTGAAATCATATCAATCTTTTCTGACCACAAAGTTATGAATAACAAGAGGAAAACTAAAAAAAAGAGACAAATATTGGAACATTAAACAACACACTTCAGAAGAACTACTGGGTCAAAGAAGAAATCAAAAGGGAAATTTAAAAACTACCTTGAATTTCATATTATCTCCTTGTATAAGTTAGTTTTTGCTGCCCTAACACATTGCTCCAAAACTTAATGGCTTTAAGATATGTAGCTCACAACTTTGTGTGTCAGCAATTTGGGCTGGCTTTCATTGGCTGTTCTTTGTTTGTAATCATTTATGGTTCTTCACTTAAATGGCAATTGATAGGCCAATAGTGTACCAGTTGTCTTTCTGTCAACTGCAATGATAGCTAGGGTTATGAGAGTAGCTCTCCTAAGTGTCTTTTGGCATCCATCTGACCACTCCAGTCTTGTCCACATAGTAGTAGTTTTAGGGTTTCCAAGATCAGCAAGAGAGTGTGAACTCCAGCGTACAAGCATTTTTGAGTCCCCTGTTTGTGACGGCTGGCCAATGTCCCACTCGACAAGGGAGGCCACTTAGCCACCTCAAGCTTAAGGAGTGAGAAACAGATCTGACCTGTTCACAGAAGGCTCTGCAATGACAGATAACACAGGTGGATGCAAGGAGGAATTTGGACTCATCTTTATAATCTCACACTGATGAAATCAAACTGAAGAAATCAAGAAGTATTTTCTGTCGACCACTTTATGGACAGATCTATTTTAATCCTGTGTTATAGTCTAGTAATTGGCCTCTAATAAGTTTTCCTCTAGTAATTAATAAGATACTTTATAAGGAGAGACTACTGTATATCTTGGGAGTTGTATCATTCACCGTTCGTTGAGTACTAAGGAATTTTCCTGTGTTCTTGCTTCAGTGTTTGGGAAATCAGTTATAGAATAAAATTGTTTCATTTTGACTCAACATTTTTTTTTTTCTTGGAGTTCTGCTTATTGAAAACCTTAAGCTATTAATTTATTCAAAAACATTTGTTAAGTACCTACCATGTACCAGATTTTGTGCTATCTGGTAAATAAAATCAGCACTTTACAAAATCTAACGCATATTCTTTAAGAAAAGAGAAAATGGGCTGTGCGCAGTGGCTCACACCTATAATCCCAGCACTTTGGGAGGTGGAGGTGGGTGGATTACTTGAGGTCAAGAGTTCGAGATCAGCTAAGGCAACATGGCAAAACTCTGTCTCTACAAAAAATACAAAAATTAGCCAGCCATGGTGGCAGGCACCTGTAATCTCAGCTACTTGGGAGGCTGAGGCAGGAGAATTGGTTGAACCTGGGAGGCAGAGGTTGCAGTGAGCCAAGAGAGAATGGATTTAACTTTGAAAAGTGGTAGATGTCAAGGTTCTCTAAGGAGAAAAGCAATAAAATTGCTCTGTGACCTAAAAAAAGAAGCTATGTATATGGAAGGAAAGTAGGATATTTAGCAAATTGGTGCTTTAATGAATAAAACCAATGCATATTTACATTTTATCAGATATGAGTGTATTTGATTGTATTCCTCTTTTACCAATTTATGAAACCTAATTGAGTTGTTCCAGTGTGAGAGAGTAAAGATTGAGTGACCTACAACTAGAATTTATTTGCATACAAAAACATTTTTATGGTCAAAAGGACTAGAAAGAGAAATGGGACATTTTAAGAAAATCTGTCTCTAAAGCACCATTTCTAAAGTGAAATTATACAGCTCAATTTATTTTATGAGAGTCAGCATAGCTCAAATAATAAACTTGATTTTGATTTCACAGAAATTAAATAATTTAACTTTTCCTTAGTGTATCTTTGAATGATTCCATTCACAGACCAAATTTTTTCTTAGATTATCTGAAAGTCTTATTCTCTCTGGCATACAATGATGTACATGATTTTCCATTAATCCTAGTATTTTCCTTTTATCTACTTTTTATTTCAATGGAACGTTACAGCAAATCAATTTAACTAGCTGCAGAAATTCAGTTGTTTAGACAATAACAATGGAAGATGTTTTCAGTCTCAGTTGTATTTTTCAATTGCCCTGTCTTTTCTTATGTTACTCTGAGTTTTGTTCTTAAATAATGCTGGGATAAAATTCAGTAGAATTCAGTCTTTGTGCATTGAATGATGCATCAAGTAAGTGTCACATGCCACTTGTTGTATTACATTATGGAGCTATATAGTTGAAAAGGTTAATCCTTCACAGCTACCTAATATTAAGAGAGAAGGGAATACCTAGAATCAGAAAATCAAATCCATGGCTACATATACACGTGTATATCATCAAATTTGGCACGCAAAGGTGGTACCTAAACTTGGCTTGGCATCAGAATATGCTCAAACCTGGGAAAATTTAAAGAATACTTTGAATCTTGAATCCCATACTTAGTGGTTATCATTTAATAATTTAGTAAAAGGACTGAAGAATTATTTTCTCAAAGCTCTCAAGGTGACTCTGATGCAGCTGGCCTAGTGCTGGTTCCAGGAGATGCAATGTGGGACCATCCATCTTCTTGAAATGTGTTAGAATAAATATGACAGAAAGAGCCTTGATATGTATATTATTGTTGCAAATGTCCTGTTTTTCTTAAAAAAGTGGAATTTTTGTACTTTGGTTCTAAAATTCAAATTTTTTCTGTGCAATCTCTGTGGATGTTGCTCATTTATAACCCAATAACATGAAATGCTTGCATCATTCTTGAGAAAATATGTAGATTGTTAATTGTTAGACTTTATAGGAATTATAAAGTCCGAACTTATAGGAATCCGCCTCCCCCAATAATTATTTGTGACAAAGGCTGTAGAAGAAATTCCAGGAAAAATAAAATGTAGAGAACTTAATTATAAAAGTCATGTTCTAGTAATTCAGAGAATGGCTTATAAAAATTGAAAGAGCTGGAATCAGGTCTTGAAATCTATGAGAAGAACAGCTGGTTGAGAATAACCAAGGAATAAATGGAATTAATTACATTTTCCCTTCGGTAACCACTTACGTGCCAGCTGTAGCATGTCACTTATTTGGAATGGACAAAGGTAAAAGGCCAAGGAGAGTAGGAAAGTATCCTAGTCACCACTATTCATGCACATGGAGTCCTACTTTGAGAAACTGCAATCCAATCATGATAATAAGAACTATCTATATATTTACTTGATATTCGCAGTTTATAAATCTTTTACAAATATGTTAACTCAGCATATACTCACAAAAGATCTACAAGGTAGAGAAACAAATAGCTTCCTTTCGTAAGTTTGAGATGGAGGCTCATAGATATTAAGTGATTTTTCTGTGCTCACACAGCTAATATGAGTTGGGACTTGAACTTTAAAAATGACTCCTTAATTATAGTACCTTTTTATTCCTTAATTTTATTTCCTATAATCCGTCTCTCATATCATACTTAAAATTTCACTTTAAGAAATGTCTTCTGTCTAGATTGACCAATACATTATTTTAACCCTTGGGCAAGCCTATAAATTCTCCTTAAAAATGTTTCGTTTAGTATGCCATTTCATGTGAACTCTTTTTTAGTTCCTCTTCAGTGCTTTTCACAGTTTCCTACCTTTCATACTGCATAGTCTGAAAACCTGGTTGATCCCCACCCTCAATGTCTGGTCTCTGGCCCAAGAGCCTAAGCTGTCCTGCACAAATGCAGGAGAAACTTTCATCTTATACATCAAACACATTTTCTCCAAAAACTTATAACAAAAAAATCCTAAAATGCCATACCAGGAATTATTTTTTTTCTTATGTTTCCATTTTATGTGAATGTTCTTGAGTAACATCCTGAAGAACATTAAGTCGAGGAAGAAAAAAATGCTGATCCATTTACACTGGGTCAGCCAGATCAGTAAAAGTTAGAACTGATGGTTTGTTCACATTGCTCGTTTTAATGTTCATAATGGCTGAGGTGATGACAGTTCAGACTCATAGGATCAGGAAAACCCTACCAACTAGATAGCTGACATCTGAATCAGGAATCAGGAAACATAGGGACTTATCACTAAATTTTAGTGCTGAAAGAGTTCTGAGGGATAATTTTGGTAAATTTTTTGATCATATGGATAGGAAATTAAATTTCAAGGTCACAAATCCAGACATTAAGCTCAGGCCATTGATTCTGAGCAAAGATCTTCTTCAGTGTCCTAAACACTCATGTTTTTCCCAAGCATCATAACTGACACAGACTCCTTACACATTTTTGTACTGCTACAAAATGTGATCAAGTTATCTTATTTTCAAGCCAAAGCTATGAGTGGGCTTAAATCACAGAAGCACATCAGAATTCTGGAGTGAGGGAACCACAACTGGGCTGAGAAAGAAGAACTGGAATACAGTCAAGAGAATGATTTGTCCATTTAAGCTTGGTGTCAAGGTGAAATATTTAATCTAGAAACTGACTGGTAATTAAGATCTAAGCACATTCAGAGCAACGCAGAGGTGAGTTTTTAAATTTTGGATCTTCATCCAAAGCAAAGGCACTTTAGGCAGTACAGTGCAGTTGTTAAGAGTTTTGATTTTGGAGCTTAACCTCAGTTTGAAACCAGCATTGTCACTTAATAGCTCCATGGAAAAGTGCTTTTCTATGTCTCCTTTTTTCCCCCAACTCCAAATAGGAGATAATAAAAGTACTGAATTCAAACACTTCTTATGAGAATTGAATGACTAAAGGACTTGGTAACAGTGCTCGGAAGATAGTAAACACCAAGCGGTTTCTAATAAATACTATGCCAGCTAATGTGTACCAAGATGTTCATTACAGCACATTTGTAGAATTAAAGAATGAGAAATAGTATAAAATACATTATACTTTATGGAGGATTGGTTAAATAGATCGTATTATACCCACACCATAAAACATTACATTGCTGTTAAAGAATGTGAGGTGGCTCTACAGGTACCACCTGTGATATATGGAGAAGTAAATTTCTTAAAGTCATCTAACAGGATGGATCATTTTTACTGACATATTTAAAAATGTATTATGCCTGTGTATGCCCCAGAAGTTTTGGCATTTTTGTGCTTATCTGTTGAATGGTTTCCCTTGAGGTCTGGGATTTTGGCAGTGGCGGGTGGTGGCAGAAAGGAACTTTGGAAGAACTTTATCAACCTTAGCATTTCCTTTCTTTGACTTTAACATTTTAATTATTTTTCAACTGGCAAATTTATTTTTTAAGAATGATACGTTCTACTAATAGTTAAAATCTAGAGTAAAATGAATGCAATAGTATCTAAAGTAAGATTATGAGAAGTCAGAGGCAAGGAGACTTAATATTAACTGCACCTGTAATATCTCCAAACCCATCTTGGAAGCTCACTCACTCTCATCCTTAAGAAATAACTGGACTTGTGTTTCTTTCAGGTCAAGAGAGCACTTAAGTGACATTAAATAACCTGTAAGAGTAATGCTTCTCTTCATATACCAGGAAGTACATTCTGGAAGTGGGGACAATCTAGTTCTTATCCATTTAGTGTGCTTATGTAAAATGGTTTCTTCCACCTCTGAAATAATAACACAACTAGACTTATTTACTTAGCCCTGGTTGCATTTTTCCAGGACATTACCACACAATTGGAGCCTGACATTAACGTGATTTATTGATAAGTTCATTACTGTTGTGCTCTCTTTGACATTGGTGGAACATAACAATGAGAAACAGGAAAGCTTTAGTTCTGAGACCGTAGTGAGTTGCAGTAAGAACCTGTGATTTTCGTGAGGAAAGGAATCTGGTGGCAAATTGGTTGGGTGCTTGCAGGGCTTTGAAAATTGGAGCATAATTGACTTCTTGAACATTACAAATTAAGTAAACAATTCATTTGTTTATAATTGTTTGTGGGCAGTCTAACCTCAGCTGTCCTCTTTGGTAATGCTGTCTGCGTCAGTTTGAAGCACATCTTGCGATGGATTAAAAAAGGATATTAGATAATATAAACCAGAAGCATGGTTTTATAGAATCATTCCTGTCCTGAATTTACTTTGTCTCCTAATTATTGGCAAAATTAAACAAAGATAAAAAAGAAAATCAGCAGAGGCAGAGAAAGGAAAATAAAACTTTAGTCTTACTCTTTTCTATTGATTCATTTATTGATTATATTTATTTAATTGTATATAACAAGCACAAATAATGCCTACTTATCTTTGCATTTATCAATGAAGTTAAGATGTTGTAATTTTCAAAGTGTAGATCTTAAACAGATTATGAACAAGCCTCAAAGGTATTCAGTTAATTGACCAGCTGATTAGAAATGATTCCATAATCTTAGCTGTAATGATGTAGATACTGCTTAAAATCACTCACATCTTGTTCTTTCATCAATAACCTTGATTATCTCTCTCCTGCCCAGCCTATACATATCTCTATAGACTCTTCCTTCTTTAACCTTATTATATTACTCTTGCACTACTAATTTCAATAACAAAATCATATAGAAGGTTTTTCTTTTTTTTTTTTTTTTTTTTGAAACCTACTCTTTGTCTGTTGCCCAGGCTGGAGTGCACTGGTGCCATCTCGGCTCACCGCAACCTCTTCCTCCCAGGTTCAAGTGATAATCTGCCTTAGCCTCCTGAGTAGCTGGGATTACAGGCACCCACCACCATGCGCAGCTAATTTTTGAATTTTTAGTAGAGGTGGGATTTCGCCATGTTGGCCAGGATGGTTTCGAACTCCTGACTTTAGGTGATCCGCCCGCCTCGACCTCCCAAAGTGCTGCGATTACAGGCGTTAGCCACTGCACCTGGCCTAGAAGTTTTATAAGAAGTTACAAAGCTAAGAGCACTCATCAAAATCTGAGTGTGGAAAAGAGGCACATAGGCAGTAATTTGTTTCAATATAATGTGATATGATATATTTTTGTTTTATAAGAAAATTATTTTCATCAGTCTGAAATTTTACGTTAGGAAGTCTCAATAATAAGTAAATTTGTCCAAACATGGCAAACATGTAATAAACATGTAGTTCATTTAAAAAATAAGCATAATCCCAGGTATCTTATTACTGTTAACATAGTATAAAGGTCTTGGTGTACCTCCCATTATTGTCTTTTATTCCTGCCATTCCTGATTTCATTCTGTAGAGCTGAGAAGAGAGTTTAATTTGAAGTGAACTGGCTCCTTCTGTGAGAACTTCAGTCTTCCCATATGCCATCCCACATATTCAAGTTTTTATTAACATAGTCATTGGCAGATCTTTCGAGAAATAATTATATAGAGAACATTCTTGTTAGTCTCCTACTCTCCTCTTCCTCCTCCTCCCGCACTCCTCCTTCTTGAATGTGTTCTACCTTATCAAATTGGTACAAAAATGTGACGGACATTTATGTAAGAGTTTAGGAACTATTTATATGCTGAACTGGCTTTTTTATTTTTTTTTTTAAATAGACAACAAGCAGAGAAAATACATGTGGTTGAGCAGAACATGGGCATTTTGAGTACTGGTGTGTGTAGAAATGACTTCTCTATTTCACACTTAATATTGACTGTGCTATTGTTACATACTCTGAAAGTGCCATGGACTTTTAAGTCCTAATATATAAAATCATTATTTTGCTTTTTAATTACAGTTTAAAGTTTGACAATGCTTAAATCTATTTAAGAAGTACTCCTTTTAGACCTCTTTAAAACATCATAGTCTAAAAACAAATAGAAAACGTTTATTTCTGAGAATCATGAATCCAATATTCTGATCCAAGAATTGGCACCTGATTTATTCAATTATAATATGTAGTTGTAATAAATTACTGTACAATTTGAACTATATTATATTGAAGTAACATGAAAAATGTACATACTGTATCAGAGTTGATAAACTTTTTTTGTAAAAGATCAATTAGTAACAGTTTAGGCTTTGTAGGCCATCTGGTGTCTGTTGCAACCATTCGGCTCTACCGTTGTAGTGGAAAAGTAGCGATTGACAATGCATGTATGAGTGGGCATGGCTGTGTCCTGATTAAACTTTATTTACAAATGTAAGAGTAGCCCAGGTTTGCCTGCTGGCCAGAGTTTGTCCACATTGAAATATATTATTAATGAAAAAAATTTCTCATTATACAGTGTTATATGCAATATAATTTTATTATATACAAACTGCATGAGTAAAGCGATACATAGAGAAAAGCTAAAATGTGAAAAGTGATGATTATTGGTGTAATTATCTTTTTGTGATATTATTCATATATGTATATCACAGTCCAAAGACAAAATGATTTAAAATAAAATATTTAGTATTATAAAATAATTTAAAACTATTAAAATTTTAGTACAGCATTTTGATGAATCGACAATGTTGAAATAATCTGGTTTTCTACATAATGTTTATATGATAGACACTTTTTTAAAAAAAAATGCCTCTCCTGTCAGTCATTATACTTGCCACCTTGTCAGTTTTGGTGTGTTTTGTTTCAATGATGGCAGTGCGCTTCAAGTCACATGGGAATCTGTTCACATTCAGTTTTCTTAATTATTTCAGGCCTCTTTTTCTGACGGTTGTTTTACAATGTAGATTTTGTTATAATTTAGGTAAGGTAAGGCCAACAGATCAAGAGACAACTGCCATTGAAAAGACAGTTAGTTATACTCACAGATCCCATGGGAGCCATGGAGGAAAGCACCAGAGTTGGTCAGGAGGCTTGGTGGGTAGGGTGCATGGTCAAGAGCCATTACTGTGGTCTTTTCAGGAAGAAACAGGTGAGTCAGGATAAGCAGATTTAGAATGAGCTACTTTGAATAATTTCAGTGGGACCTGGGGCACAGGGAGCAGTTCCTAGTTGTTTTGTACCTGACCTTGCATTGATTAGGGCAAGATGTGTAAGAGCCCCATAAAGAAAGTGATTGCTGGTATGTGCTCTGGATTGGTTGGCTTGCATATGGAAGACACTCTTGAAGGGTGGTCCTTTGCTATCTCTAGGAATTCGCTAATCCTGGGATGAGCAACCCCTCCAGAGTCAAGAAGACACAAATTGCCAAAACATCAAAAAAGAAAAGACATGGTTAACACACTGATAGACTAGAGGTTTGAATAAATGCATTGATTATGAATGGGCTAATAAGGTTGAACAGCTTGAAGAGAAAATGGCCAATATTTTTCTTTTTTTAATAAATAGTATTTTTAATCAACAAATCATACTTGTTTATATTTATGGGGTACAATGTGATGTTTTTGATATATGTATACAACATGGAATCATTCAATGAAGCAAATCAACATATCAATCACTTCACCTCTCATTTTTTGGTGGTGCATTTGAAATTTATGCTCAGCAATTTTGAAATATACAACATATTATTATTAACTATGGTCACCTTGTTGTGCAATAGATCTAAAAAATGTACCCCTCCTGTCTAACTGAAACTTTGTACCCTTTGACTAACATCTCCCCATCCTCCCTCAGACCCCTGATAACTACCTTTAATTTTCATTTAAATAATCTATACCAAATAAATATGAACCAAATAACTGTTGTTGTCTTTAGAGTAGTCTAGAATCCATTCATATTTTCTCAGTGATATCTCAATTGATAAGATAGTTAGGCTCTTCTGGCATAAATGTACTAAATGTACCAGGCATCTCCAAGTTTCCAGCTCTGCTATGCACAATGTAATATTTCTTATCATCGTGGCTCATTTCAAAATTTAAATTGACAGTATGTTCAGTATAAGTTTCTTGATTGCCTAATAGGGTTAGTGAGAGCATCAAATCAAGTTAAGACTTGGAAGAATATAATGTATTTCATAAAAGCTGGACATTGCTATTATTTGGCTTTGATCATTTTGTCCCTTACATGTGGTTACTTACCATATGGCCCTATAAGCATATCTGACTAATGCCTGAAGGATAACAATACTTTTTGTCTCAAAAAAAGGGATTTTGCTCTTTATTTTAATAGCATTATCAATTATTCCAGCCACTCTGACCACAGGTCTGGGTAGAATCTTTATCTTTTACCTCTCTCTGACCCTCCACATGCCAGTTGGTATTTCACTCTATATTACTGGCATCTTTGGACCTCCTGTCTTCATCTCCATCCCACTACCTCTAACCAAGTTCACATCAGCACAGTCCTTCCTTATCCTATGGGAACCTTCTCTTAACCTACTTTTCTCTAATTTCTTTCTATTTTTAAACTAAATGCTTCTCAATCAGGGAGACTTATTCTGATCTGGTTGAGCTAGACACGATATTTCCCTGTCTCTAAGCCCTAGAACATTTGGGTTTCATTTTCCATATTTTTTTTCACTACCACACTCCCCCATACAGTATGATGTTATGGGGAATGCTTGGAAAAACTCTGGAAAATCCCTGAATAGAGGTTGGTAATAGATCGTGGCTATGGTTCTCTCCAAAGAAGCCACAGAGAGGAATGATAAATAAATATGTGCCAGTACTCTCCTTAAATTCATGCTTCTTTATTTAGAGAGATGATATTCCTTTTGCTTGAAGACTGATGGAATTTCTCAGGACAAGAACTGATAACTTCCCTGGGAAATTTCTGAGACTAGCTTTAAGGGAGATTGTGAACAGATTTCATTTTAGCCACTTTTAGCTCAGGAAAACTTGTATGACTAGGTCAGAACCTGCTATCCTTTTGCTGGGATAAAAACTGGGCCAAGCCCTCAGTCTCTTCTATAAGTGCCCAGGCATGATTATTGCCTTATCTGTCCCCAGTTATTATCTTTGATCCACACTGGGCAACAGAGTGAAACCCTATCTGAAAAAAACAAAAATTTTTAAAAAGGGAAAAAATCAATGTATTCTTATTGTAGGAAATGTAGGTAACACAGTAACCTGTCTTCAAGCATAAAAGTAAGTTACTGGCCCGGCATGGTAGCTCACATTTGTAATCCCACCACTTTGGGAGGCTGAGACAGGTGGATCACTGGAGGTCAGGAGATCAAGACCAGCCTGGCCAACATGGTGAAAGCCTGTCTCTACTAAAAATGCAAAATCAGCTAGGCGTGGTGGCAGGCACCTGTAATCCCAGTTACTTGGGGAGGCTGAGGCAGGAGAATCACTTGAAGTCAGGAGGTGGAGATTGCAGTGAGACAAGATCGCACCACTGCACTCCAGTCTGGGTGACAGAGGGAGATTCCATCTCAAAAATAATAATAATAATAAAAAGAAAAAGAATAAATTACTAACACTGTGACCTATTTCCTTCTAGTACTTTATGTAACTACAAAAGAGAATGAATTCAGATATGGATATTAATTATGAATAAACAGCTATTTTATTGTTATGTATTCTGTTTTTGGCTTAAAATTTATGATATTATAGAACTACCCTTGGTTTTGATATAAGACCTTTGAGTGGTTGCCTAACGTTCCATCAAAACCTTGCCATAATTTATTTCATATACTCTTATTTATAGTATATTTTATATTCTTCCATTTTTTACAAGTTTGTGCAATATTTTGAGGAACTTCATTTTCATCATCTGGATTCTTCATCTGAGATTCAGGTGGGCTATGAAAAGTCTTGGAAATGAAATGATTGTATCAAAGTATAAAAAACGTTTTAAATCTTTATATACTTCTTATCAGTTTTCTTAAAATAGCTGATGGCATAACCATCAAGTATGCGTAGAACTGCTGTTTCACTATGTCCTAGCCAACACTGAGCATTATATGTGCTCTAATTTTTATCATTTTTATCAGTAAAATGGCTTTACTTATCAATGTGATAATTTTATTTCCTTGACTACTTGTAAAATAATTTTGATAATATATTAGTCATATGTATTTGTGTATGAGTAAATTGTCTTCATCTTTCTATATTTTAAAATTTAAAAATGTGATTTATCATCTTTTTTCTATTACAATAAAATGTATGTTCATTGTAATAAGATAAGCAATACTAAAATGTCTAAAAGAAAATATTCCTTAAAAAAGCAATAATTAAAGTTTTTTTAAAAAAATTGAAAATAAGTATTAATATCTTGGTTTATGTTTTCCCACATCTCCCTTTATGATCAGAAATTCTGCCAGTATTCTTCTTCCTTTCATTGCTCCCTCCCTTCTTCCTTTTTTCTTTTTTCCTGGTTACCAATATGTCATGTTCATTGTCCCAGGTCAATTGTTATAGAATATTATTATGTTCTGTAATAATAATCTAGAACAATAATATATAATAATTTAGAATCCATCTATAAATGGATTCTAAATTATTGAACTGATCTCTGATTGAAGGACCTTTACACTAATTATTTTTACCTCATCATGCTGTGATAAATATGCTAATATACTTTGTTGTACTGTAGAATAACTTCCTAAAACTAGAATTTTTATATTAAATATTTCATATATTTAAGTTTTCCTAGTATTATCAAATTATTTTCCAGAAAATATTATAGCAATTCACATCCTAATCAGCCCAGAATGCATATTAGTGATCCAACAACTCTAATCTAATGGGAAAAAAGAGCATTCATTATTTTCTCTACCAACTGCTCAAGTAAACATCTCTTCATATTTAATGACTATTTAGACAATCTTGCTTACAACTCGTATGTTTATACCCTTTGTTCACTAATTAAGAACTTTTCGTTTTCTTAAAAGTGTTATGATTGCTTGCGTATGATTGCTAGTGATATAAGTAAGATTAACCATTTCTCTGCCATATGTTACAAATAAATTTGCAAGTCTATTATTTGCTTTGACTTTACTTACCTTTTTCCAAAAAATTATGCTAATATTATACAGACACCCCTTTCTATATATATTGTCTATAATTTTCATAAACTTTTTATGAATAGGATAGTTCATTCCTATTGCTTCTAAGTATTATTTTGTGTTAATATGTCACATTTTTAAAATCCATTCTCATGTTGGTGGGCATCATAAAAATTTCCAGTTTGGGGCATGCTGTGAATATTGTTAGATATGCATTTCTGTTGATTATATACTTAGGAGTGGAATCATTGGGTAATAGATGAGAGGGTGTTTGGTTTTAGTAGATGCTGTCATACAGTTTACCAAAATGGCTGTATTGATTTACATTCTCACAAATGTTAAACTCTGGTTACTACACATATTTGCCAACTGGAATTGAGAATACCATGTTTAGTGTTATTAGAGTGTAGTTTTAATTTGCATTTCCTTGATGAATAGTGTTGTTGAGAATATTTTCATATTTTCATTTGCCTTTTAAATATTCGCTTTTTAAAGTGTCTGTGTCTTTTGCCTATTTTAATGCTTGATCTCTGTTTTTTCTATTTCAGAAACTATATAATCTTAATATGATCTTTTTGTCAGATTGTCTGTGGCTTGCTTTTTATTCTATGTCTGGAGTCTTTTGGCGAACAGACGTTCCTATTTTTATCAGATTTTTCTTTATAACTTGTTTAGTTTAACAAATCTTTGCTTACTCAAAGGTACAAAATATTCTATGGCCTGGCCAGGCATGGTGGTTCACGCCTGTAATCCCAGCACTTTGGGAGGCTGAGGTGGGCGCATCACAAGCTCAGGAGATCAAGACCATCCTGGCCAAGATGGTGAAACCCTGTCTCTACTAAAAATATAAAAATTAGCTAGGTGTGGTGGTGCAAGTCTGTAATCCCAGCTATTTGGGAGGCTGAGGCAGGAGAATCGCTTGAACCCAGGAGGCGGAGATTGCAGTGAGATGAGATAGTGCCACTGCACTCCAGCCTAGGTGACAACAGCAAAACTCTGTCTCTAAATAAATAAATAAATACAATTCTCCAAGTTTTTATTTTACAGTTCACATTTAGGCCTGCAATCCATATGGAACTGATACTTTCCTTTATGGTTTTGACTTAGCAGTCACAGTTTATTTTTTGCCACGTACCTATCCAATGTTGACACAGCAACATTTATTTAAAAGACCACTGCAAACTTTCTAACTGAAATTTACTGTTACTTTTTGCAAAAATCACTGTTACTAATTTTTCATAAATAAACAATTGCATATGTTTTTAGATACTATTGTTCCATTGATTGTTTTGTCCAACCTTGGGTCAAACAATATTTTGTTATTTACAGTAGCTTTATCATAGACATTATCTGCCAAATAACTTTCAGCTTTGTTCTTCCAGAATGTCTTGGCTATTCTTGGCCCTTTGCTCTTCCCTGTAAATTTTTTTTTTTTTTTTTTTTTTTTTTTTTTTTTTTTTGAGGCAAGAATCTTGCTGTGTCACTCAGGCTGGCGCGATCTCGGCTCCCTGCAAGCTCCACCTCCTGGGTTCACGCCATTCTCCTGCCTCAGCCTCCCGAGTAGCTGGGACTACAGGTGCACGCCACCACGCCTGGCTAATTTTTTGTATTTTTAGTAGAGACAGGGTTTCATGGTGTTAGCCAGGATGGTCTTGATCTCCTGACCTCATGATCTGCCCTCCTCGGCCTCCCAAAGTGCTGGGATTACAGGTGTGAGCCACTGCGCCGGGCACCCTGTGAATTTTTGAATCAGTGCGTCAATTAAAAAAAAAAAAAACACAACTCTGATATTTGTTAGGATAACATTGAAAGTATTGATAAATTTGGGGACATTTTTTACCTTTATAATATTGAGTCATCTAATCTATGAAAATGATATATCTCTTATTTATTTTGTTATTATTTCATTTCTGTTTTAGGTTTTATAGTTTTCCATGTATAGCTTTTATATATTTTTATTTAAACATACTCTCATGTATGACTACCTAGTTTTATATTTAGTTGTGGCCAATAGGTAGAAATACAGTGGATCTTGATATCTTGATAGATCTTATACCTAGCAACCTTTCTAAATTTACGATTTTTAAATATGCCGGGCTTAATACCTAGGTGATGGGTTGATAGGTGCAGCAAACCACCATTGAACATGTTTAACCTATGTAACAAACCTGCACATTCTGCACATATACCCCAGAACTTAATATAAAATAAAATAATTTTATTTTGAATGAAGATTAAACTTACTGAAATATCCTTCACCAATTGTTAATATTTTATCACATTTGTTTTGTTATTTTTATCTATCTATATATAACAATATTTATTATTATGTAACAGCCACCATTATTATCATTATTATTGCTGAATTATTTTTATTTTTTATTGTTATACGTTAAGTTCTGGGATGCATATGCAGAAAGCGCAGGTTTGTTACATAGGTATTCATGTCTCATGGTG
This sequence comes from Rhinopithecus bieti, assembly GCF_001698545.2. Taxonomy (NCBI): domain Eukaryota; kingdom Metazoa; phylum Chordata; class Mammalia; order Primates; family Cercopithecidae; genus Rhinopithecus; species Rhinopithecus bieti. Next base: position 210,561 of record NW_016809038.1, read on the forward strand.
GTTTGCACCCTTCAAGCGGTCATCTACATTAGGTGTTTCTCCTAATGCTATCCCTCCCCTTGTCCCCTACCCTCTGACAGGCCCTGGTGTGTGATGTTCCCTTTCTTGTGCCCAAATATTCTCATTGTTAAACTCCCACTAATGAGTGAGATCGTGCAGTGTTTGGTTTTCTGTTCCTGTGTTAGTTTGCTGAGAATGATGGTTTCCAGCTTCATCCATGTCCCTGCAAAGGACATGAACTCATTCTTTTTTATGACTACATAGAATTCCATGGTGTATAGGTGCCACATTTTCTTTATCCAGTCTATCATTGATGGGCATTTGGGTTGGCTCCAAGTCTTTGCTATTGTGAACAGTACTGCAATAAACATACATGTGCATGTGTCTTTATAGTAGAATGATTTATAATCCTTTGGGTATATACCCAGTAATGGGATTGCTGGGTCAAATGGTATTTCTGGTTCTAGATCCTTGAGGAGTTGCCACACTGTCATCCTCAATCATTGAACTAATTTACATTCTGACCAACGGTGTAAAAGTGTTCCTATTTCTCCACATCCTCTCCAGTAACTGTTGTTTCCTGACTTTTTAAGGATGGCCATTCTAACTGGAGTGAGATGGTATCTCATTGTGGTTTTGATTTGCATTTCTCTAACGACCAGAGATGATGAGCTTTTTTTATGTTCATTGGCCACATAAGTGTCTTCCTTTGAAAAGTGTCTGCTCATATCCTTCACCCACTTTTATGGGGTTGTTTTTTTCTTGTAAATTTGTTTAAGTTCCTTGTAGATTCTGGATATTATCAGTTTGTCAGATAGATAGATAGATTGCAAACATTTTCTCCCATTCTATAGGTTGCCTGTTCCCTCTGATGATAGTTTATTTGGCCGTGCAAAGTTCTTTTTTTTTTTTTTTTTTTTTTTNTTAGCCAGGATGGTCTTGATCTCCTGACCTAGTGAACCACCCGTCTCGGCCTCCTAAAGTGCTGGGATTACAGGCTTGAGTCACTGCGCCCGGCCAAAGTTCTTTAGTTTAATTAGATCCCATTTGTCAATTTTGGTTTTTGATGCAATTGCTTTTGGTATCTTAGTTGTGAAGTCTTTGCCCATACCTTTGTCTTGAATGGTATTGCCTAGGTTTTCTTCTGGAGTTTTTATGGTTTTAGGTCTTACATTTAAGTTGTTAATCAATCTTAATTAATTTTTGTATAAGGTGTAAGGAAAATGTTCAGTTTCAACTTTCTGCTTATGGCTAGCCAGTTTTCCCAACACCATTTTTAAATAGGGTATCCTTTCCCCATTCGTTGTTTTTGTCAGGTTTGTCAGAGATCAGATGGTTGTAGATGTGTGGTGTCATTTATTAGGCCTCTGTTCAGTTCCATTGGTTTATGTATCTGTTTTGGTACCAGCACCATGTTGTTTTGGTTACTGTAGCCTTGTAGTATAGTTTGAAGTCAGGCAGCATCATGTCTCCAGCTTTGCTCTTTTTGCTTAGGATTATCTTGACTCTATGGGCTCTTTTTTGGTTAATTTTATATTGTGTCTATTTGATTCTTCTCTCTTTTCTTCTTTATTAGTCTGGTTAGTGGTCGATGAAATTTAAAGTAGTTTTTTCTAATTCTGTGAAGAAAGTCAATGGTAGCTTGATGGAAATAGCACTGAATTTATAAATTAGGCAATATGGCCTTTTCATGATACTGTTTCTTCCTATCCATGAGCATGAAATGTTTTTTCCATTTGTTTGTGTTCTTTCTTATTTCCTTGAGCAGTAGTTTGTAGTTCTCCTTGAAGAGGTCCTTCACATCACTTGTAAGTTCTATTCCTAGTTATTTTATTCTCTTTGTAGCAATTGTGAATGGGAGTTCACTCATGATTTGGCTCTCTGTCTATTATTGGTGTATAGGAATGCTTGTCATTTTTGCACATTGATTTTGTATTCTGAGACTTTGATGAAGTTGCTTATCAGCTCAAGGAGATTGGGGCTGAGACAATGGGGTTTTCTAAATATACAATCATGTCATCTGCAAACAGAGATGATTTGACTTCCTCTCTTCCTACATGAATACCCTTTATTTCCATCTCTTGCCTGATTGTCCTGGCCAGAACTTCCAATACTATGTTGAATAGGAGTGGTGAGAGAGGGCATCCTTGTCTTGTGCCAGTTTTCAAAGGGAATGTTTCCGGCTTTTGCCCATTCAGTATGATGTTGGTTGTAGATTTGTTGTAAATACTCTTATTATTTTGAGATACATTCTATTAACACCTAGTTTATTGAGTGTTTTTAGCATGAAGGGGTGTTGAATTTTATCGAGGCTTTTTCTGCATCTATTGAAATAATCATGTGGTTTTGTCATTGGTTCTGTTTATGTGATGGATTACGTTTATTGATTTGCATATGTTGAACCAGCCTTGCATCCCAGGGATGAAGCTGACTTAATCATGGTGGATAAGCTTTTTAATGTCCTGCTGGATTCGGTTTGCCAGTATTGTATTGAGGATTTTTGCATTGATGCTCATCAGGGATATTGGCCTGAAATTTTCTTTTTTTGTTGTGTCTCTGCCAGGTTTTAGTATAAGGATGATGTTGACCTCATAAAATGAGTTAGGGAGGAGTCCCTCTTTTTGTATTGTTTGGAATAGATTCAGAAGGAATGGTACCAGTTCCTCTTTGTACCTCTGGCAGAATTCAGCTGTGAATCCATCTGGTCCTGGGCTTTTTCTTGGTTGGTAGGCTTATTATGGCCTCAATTTTAGAACTTGTTATTGGTCTATTCAGGGATTTGACTTCTTATTGGTTTAGTCTTGGGAGGGTGTATGTGTCTAGGAATTTATCCATTTCTTCTAGATTTTCTAGCATGTTTGCATAGATGTGTTTATAGTATTCTCCGATGGTAGCTTGCCTTTCGTGGGATCAGTGGTGATCTCCCCATCAACATTTTTCATTGTGTCTATTTGATTCATGTCTCTTTTCTTCTTTGTTAGTCTGACTAGCAGTCTATCTATTTTGTTAATCTTTTCAAAAAACCAGCAAGGCATGGTGGCTCACACCTGTAATCCCAGCACTTTGGGGGGCCAAGGTGGGTGGATCATGAGGTCAGGAGTTTGAGACCAGTCTGGCCAACATGGTGAAACCCCGTCTCTACTAAAAGTACAAAAAATTAGCCAGGTGTGGTGGCGGGTGCCTGTAATCACAGCTACATGGGAGACAGAAACAGGAGAATTGCTTAAACCCAGGAGGCAGAGGTTGCAGTGAGTAGAGATTACACCATTGCACTCCAGACTGGGTGACAGTGTGAAATTCCATCTCCACAAACAAACAAACAAATCCAGCTCCTGGATTCATTGATTTTTTGAAGGGTTTTTCATGTCTCTACCTCCTTCAGTTCTGCTCTGATCTTAATTATTTCTTGTCTTCTGCTAGCTTTGAATTTGTTTGCTCTTGACTCTCTAGAGCTTTTAATTGTGATGTCAGGGTGTCGATTTTAGATCTTTTCCACTTTCTCCTGTGGGCATTTAGTGCTATACATTTCCCTCTAAACACTGCTTTAGCTGTGTCCCAGAGATTCTGGTACGTTGTTCTTTGTTCTCATTGGTTTCAAAAACTTATTTATTTCTGCCTTAATATCATTATCTACCCAGTAGTCATTTAGGAGCAGGTTGTTCAGTTTCCATGTAGTTGTACTGTTTTGAGCGAGTTTCTTAATCCTGAGTTCTAGTTCGATTGCATTGTGATCTAAGAGACTGTTATGATTTCTGTTCTTTTGCATTTGCTGAAGTGTTTTACTTCCAATTATGTGGTTAATTTTAGAATAAGTGCTATGTGATCTGTGATCAGGGGTCTTTGATGATACTGTTTTAATTGTTTTGGAGTGCCACAAACCACACCCATACAAGATGGTAAACTTGATAGACAAATATCACATGTGTTCTGACTGCTCCACTGACCTGTCATTCCCCTGTCTTTCTCCCTGTCCTCTGGTTTCCCTATTCTCTGAGACAAAACAGAATGTAAATTAGACCACATAATAACTCTACAATGGCCTCTAAGTGTACAAGTGGAAGGAAGCCTCATACATCTCTCACTTTAAATCAAAAACTAGAAACGATTAAGCTTATTGAGGGAGGCATGTTGAAAGCTACAACAGGACAAAAACTAGACCTTTTGCACCAGTTAGCCAAGTTGCTAATGTAAAGAGAAAGTTCTCGAAGGAAATTAACATGCTATTGGGGTGAATATAAACGTGATAAGAAAATAAAACTGATTGCTCCATATTGCTGATATGGACAAAGTTTGAGTGGTCTGGATAAAAGATAAAACCAACCACAACATTGTCTTACACTAAAGTCTAATCCTTCACTCTCTTTTATTCTATGAAGACTAAGAGAAGAGAGAAATCTGGAGAAGAAAAGTTGGAAGCTAGCAGTTTGGTTCATACCATTTAAGGAAAGAAGCCATCTTTATAACACAAGAGTGAAAAGTGAAGCAGCAAGTTATGTTGTAGGAGCTACTGCAAAAGTCCAAAAAGATCTAGTTAAGATCATTGATGAAGGTGGCTACACTAAACAAGATTTTCAATGTACACAAAACAGCCTTCCATTTGAAAAAGATGCCATCTAGGCCTTTTATAACTAGAGAGATCAGTGTCTCATTTCAAAGCTTCAAAGGACAGGCTGACTGTCTTGTTAGGGTTAATGCAACTGGTGACTTTTAATTTAAAGCCAATGCTCTTTTGGTTTTAACTTAAAGCCAAACTCATTCTGAAAATTCTACAGACCTTAAGAATTATGCTAAATCTTCTCTTCCTATGCACTGTAAATGAAATCACAAAGCCCAGATTACAGTACATCTGATTATAGCATGATTTGTTGAATATTTTAAGCCCACTGTTGAGACCTACTGCTCAGAAAAAAAGATTCCTTTTCAAATATTACTGCTCATTGGCAATGCATCTGGTCAACCAAGAGCTCTGATGGAGATGGACGTGAAAATTAATGTTGTTTTCATGCCTGCCAGTTCTCATGGATCAAGGAGTAATTTCAACTTTCAAGTCTTATTATTTAAGAAATACTTTCTGTAAGGCTGTAGCTATCATACGTAGTGGTTTCTCTGATGAATCTGGGCAAAGTAAATTGAAAACCTTCTGTGAAGGATTCACCATTCTTATGCCATTAAGAACATTCATGATTCATGGGAGGAGGTCAAAATGTCAACATTAACAGGAGTTTGGAAGAGGTTGATTCTAACCCTTACAGATGACTTTGAGGCATTCAAGACTTCAGTGGAGGAAGTAATTGCAGATGTGATGGAAATTACAAGAGAATTATAATGGAGTCTGCAGATGTGACCAAATTGCTACAGTCTCACGATAGAACTTGAACAGACGAGGAGTTGTTTCTTATGGATGAATAAATAAAGTGGTTTCTTGAGACAGAATCTACTTCTTGTGACGATCTTATGAACATTGTTGAAAGGACAACAAAAAATTAGTTGGTCAAGCAGTGGCAGAATTTGAGAAGATTAAGTCCAGTTTTGAAACAGTAGGTGAAATGCTGCTATCAGGCAGCATCACATGCTACAAAAAAACCTTTTATGAAAGGATGGACTAATTGATGCAGTGAACTTCACTGTTTTCTTATTTTAAGAAATTGCCACAACCACCCAAACTTTTAGCTACCACCACTCTGATTTGTCAGCAGTCATCAATATCATGGCAAGTCCCTATACCTGTAAAAAGATTATGACTTATTGAAGGCTTATATATTTGTTAGCATTTTGGGAAATAAAGTATTTTAATTAAGACTTGTGAATTTTAGACAGTCATTTCACACATTGATTAGACAATAGTGTAAACGTAACTTTTATATGCACTACAAAACAAAACAAAAAATGTGTGGCTCACTTTTTTGACTTTATTGTGGTGGTCTGGAACCAAACCTACAATATCTCCAAGGTACACCTGTACTTTGAATGGTTTATAATTTATAATTATATGGAATTAGTCATTTCTCCTCTGTACTCTTTATGTTGAGATTATGAGATGATAATCTCATTTGCACTTTTCTTCTGAGGGGAGAATAAAAACTTGTACAACATAAGCACACATGCACTATCCAAATAAGGATGGTTGATGTAGAAATTCATTCCATGTGTGAGTGTGTGTCATGACTAAAACTGTAACTGTATTGAGAGCACAATATGCATCTGCTACAGAAAATTAGGAATATTACACTTAAGTAGATACAGTAAATTTTAGAAATTGACACTCGAGTAGGAAATTCTTTTTCTGGGACTTTTTTATTAAGCTAATCATTCATCATTACATAGCTTCTGATGTATTAGAAAAATAATAAATTATTTATGGAAATGATTTGCTAACATTATTTCAGAGCTTATCATACACTAAAATTAATTACACAATTGGCAAACACCAGAAGTCAAAGACTGAGAATGCTGATAAAAACCAAACCAAAGTAATTCAAGCAAACTGAAGTGTATAAATCCACCTAAATATTGAGGTTACTCCCCTTTTATGTGGTAATAGACTGATGAATCAAGAAATTCAAACAGCTCATGCTGAATTTTTTTGGTGTATGTACACAAATAAATTGTTGGAGTACCCAAATCATCAGTTTCTGTGGAATAACATGAGAGTATGGGGAGGAACTCAGTTTTATTCTATGAATGAATAGATCATCAGGGCTGTGGCTATCCAGCTAGTATGCCTAGAAGAACTGGGTGGTAACTAAGTTGAGGAAGACATTGAATAAAATTCCATGACTTAACAGGGAAGTTGAGAGAAAGTCAGGAGAACAAACTTGGTATCAAGAAATTGCAGAAGACTGGATGCAGTGATGATGAGGTAAAAGTGAGAAGAAATAAGGTAAAAAGCGAAAGGCCAAGGCACGTATATATAATTATTAAAAGATCAGATATCAGGCAAGGGTTGAGTCTTTACTGTCAGCATTGTTAGAGTTGGCTATAGGGTATCCTGTGAAGGTAAGTCTTTCGTTCCATGTTTAGTAACTGTTCTGAGTCTGATTTTTCTCGTTCATACCGTAGCCAGATATGATGGAATATCTGTTTCTATGAATAGAATGTAGTGTCTTGGGTGAGAACTTTAATATCAAGGCTACTTAAGAGTCCCAGATCTTGCTAGTAAACAAGTAACTTTGTGTCTCTGATATTAGATAGTATGATGATTGTCTATCAAAGTTGGCTTTGTACATATACACAATCACACATGTATATATGATGATGTAGTTTGTGAACAGCCTTGAGAAGACGAATGGCAATTGAAGAGATGAGTTACATGATAGTAGATAGATACAGGGTTTTGGTGTCAACAGCACGCAAGTGGTGAGTGAGAAAAACTGACAGAGAGTTAGAATAAGATGTCAGAATTAGCTTATATTGAGAGAAAAAAGGATAGCGCATGATTATGAATCAGAGAATATATTGATATGCTTGCTTTTCTAGAGTATAGAAATCAGCAGTTAAGAAATGAGAAGGAAACATTCTATATTGTCAAAGTTGCTTGATTTTTTAATTTTGAGGAATTCTGAAGAAAGTATTTATAATTCTGATTTTATAAACTGATGAGAATAATGTACCTCATCAGATATTTATTTGGAGCATGTATTGTTGAAGATAAATCCATTATTTAATATACTTTGTATGTTTAGATGAATTCTGGGCCATCAAGTCTTGAGAGAAAAATATCATGCCTTGGGACACTACCATGCAAGCAGGAAAAAGAGACATTTTAAGAAGTCTTCAGGAGGTAAGAAATAGTGGGAGCTTCTTGAATTTTGGAAATCAGGACACAAAATATAGGGTACCCATCTGCAGCAGAATTTTAATTCAACATCATTAATATTTTTCACAGTCAAGACTTTTTTTTCCCAATCAGGAATACCTTGACTTTTGCTCTACCTTGTAAATGTTTTTAGTCTATGGTTGACTCCACCCCAATATGGAATAAACTTTCTAAAACACTTCCTGATTACCATTCTTTAATTTTTCCTCAAAGCCTGCCTTCAAACTGCCTGGCACACAAGAGCTCTCACAATATAGCCTTTGATCACTCCAACAATTCAACCATTATTAATTACACAAGTCTTTGCTGTGTTTTCCTTACACACTTTGAACATCTTCATGTATCTGTAGAACTTTGCAAATATGTACTTTTTTGCTACCTTCCAAAATTTCTTTCCTAGGTTACTTTTCAAGGAGGTCTTCCTTGACCTCTCCCTGTGCCATCAGTTGGAATAAATTATCACCCGTCTCACTGTGTTGTCATTGTCTTGCTTATCTGGCTCCCTGACTTGAATACAGATTCCTTAAGGACAAGAACTCTGCCTCATTTATCTTTGTATTTCTATTACTTGGTACAGTAACTGGCACTACAGGTCACCCAGTAAAAACTTACCAAATAAGCAAATAGATTATGACCTGGCAAGAACTGTATTTTGACCAACAGATATGGCCTTTTAAAGCCTACATGTGTTTTGAGTTAAGAGAGTCCTTAACAACCACTTTCCCTTTCCCAGCATTTGAATTAAGCCTCTATTGGAGGAGTACGGGAAGGACTGGGAGTTAGAGAGTATCCTTCCTGCTTCTATCTTTAAAGTCCCTACATCCAAATCTCACAATGCAATCTCTCTTCTCTAAGCTATTTTTGAAGGCATTGAGTACTTTATTCTTATAGAGGTGATAGGTTGTAATGACTCATCCCAGTTCTTTCCTCCTGGTCATATTTGTAAACAATAGCAATTTGCCTCCATTACATAGAACTCCATTTTGACAAGTACCTGGGTGAAGACTACATCTACAAGATGCCTGGTCAGATTAGGTATTCATCTTAGGACTTTAGAATGGAAATTCTCTGGCAAGCTATTGAAATGGTATAAATCTCTTATTTGCAGTTAGTCTTGCCAATTTTGGTTCTTTAGTTCACATCGACAGATATTAAAGACCACAGAAGCATGAAGGAAAATCACAGCAAAATAAAATTGTTATAAGGAGTCTTAATTATTTTGCTTCATTTTATATTTTGAGGATGCTGATACTGAAGACTAATCTGTCTACCTTTATTGGGATCCTTTGATTATTTTTTGACCCATTTGTTATTATCTTCTTATTTAGAAATTCATTTTACATAATACCCATGGAGTATTAGCTACACTACATTCTTCAGAATTCATTTATAGCAGATGGAAAAAAGTCCAAAAATGAAGTAAGGTAACTGTTTTTTATCAGATTGATTACTTATAAAAGTGAGTCAATGAAAAACTTAGTATTTCTTAGAAGAAATAAATAGATCAAGAAGTATAATCAACTAAGAATTATCTTTTATCCCTGTCCAGTTAAGGGGAATCTGCTATTTTTTTCATAGTACAGTCTCTATTAGTAAATCAAGAGGCTTAGTCATGAAGCGATGAGACTTTCCTCTATTACATTCTGTTGAATTATTAGTCACCATTTCCTGAGTCAATTGCATTCTTTGTTTCTCCTGACATGGATCACTTACAAGTGTTGGTGAAGAAGAACTGGTACTTTCAATCAGTTATTTTGTTGGTTTTATAGAGACATCCATTTACCAAGCTTTTATTTTATAGCATATTGTAAAAAGGATATGTAAAAGATAAAGTTGTTATCCTATAATTTTCTCTCTTTTAGTCTATTTTTTTTTTTAATCAGATTTTATTTCAGATACAAGGGTACATGTGCAGGTAGAGTACTATGGTAGTTTTTCAACCCTTACTCACCTTCCTCTCTTCCCCCTCTATTAGTCTCCAGTGTCTACCATTCCCATCTTTAGTCCATGTGTGCTCAATGTTTAGTTCTCACTTACAAGTGAAAACATGTGCAATCTGGTTATCTGTTTCTTCAGTAATTCATTTAGGATAATAGCCCCCAGCTGCATCCACATTGTTACAAAAGACATGATTTTCTTCTTTTTTATAGTTGTGTAGTATTCCATGGTGTGTATGTATCACATTTTAAAAATCCAGTGTACTGTTAATGGGCACCTAGGTTGATTCCATGCCTTTGCTATTGTGAATAGTGCTGTGATGAATGAGTACATGTGTAATTTTGTTACAATAACTTATTTTGCTTTGGGTATGTACTCAGAAAAAGAATTGCTGGGTCAAATGGTAGTTCTACTTTTAGTTCTTTGAGAAATCTCCAAACTGCTTTTCAAAGTGGGTGAATTAATTTACATTCCCACCAACAGTGTGTAGACATTTCCTTTTTTCCACAACCTCAACAACTTCTGTTATTTTTTGACTTTTTAACAAAAGCCATTCTGACTGGTGTGAGATAGTATCTCATGTTTTTGATTTGCATTTCTTTGATGATTAGTGACACAGCACATTTGTTTCATATGATTGTTGGCCACTTCTGTGTCTTCTTTTGGGAAGTGTTTGTTAATGTTCTTTGCCATGTTTTTTAATTGTTATACACCAATAACAGACAATTATTTGTTTTTTCCTTGTTGAATTATTTAAGCTCCCTACGGATTCTGGAAATATTAGACTTTTGTCAGATGCATGGTTTGTGAATATTTTCTCCTGTTCTATAAGTGGTCTCTTCACTGTGTTGATAGTTTCTCTTTCTGTGCAGAAGTTCATTAGTCTAATTAGGTTCCACTTGTCAATTTTTGTTGTTGTTGGAATTGTGTTTTGGGACTTAGTCATAAATTGTTTGCCAAAGCGGAGGTCTAGAAGAGTATTTCTTAGGCATTCTTCTAGGACTTTTACAATGTGAGGTCATACAGTTAAGCCTTTAATCCGTCTTAAGTTAATTTTTATGTATGGTGGTAGGTAGGGGTCCAGGTTCATTCTTTAGCACATGGCTAGCTAGTTATCCCAGCATCATGTAGTGAATAGGGAGTCCTTCTTCCTTATTTTTGTTTAATTTGTCAAAGGTCAGCTAGTTGTAGGTGTATGGCTTTATTTCTGGGTTTTCTATTCTTTTCCATTGGTCTTTGTGTCTGTTTTTGTACCAGTACCATGCTGTTTTGAGTATGGTAACCTTGTAATATAATTTGAAGTTGGATAACATGATGACTCCTCAACTTTGTTGTCTTTGCTTGGGATTGCTTTGGCTATTTGGGCTCTTTTTTTGGTTGTTCCATATGAATTTTGGAACAGTTTTATTTTTTCTAATTCTGTGAGAAATGATGTTGGTAGTTTGACAAGAATAGCGGTGAATCTTTAAATAGCTTTGGGCCGTCAGGCTATTTTAATGATGTTGATTCTTCCAATCCAGGAGCATTAACTGTTTTTCCATCTGTGTCATCTCTGATTTCTTCGAGCGGTGTTTTATAGTTCTCCTTGTAGAGATCTTTAGCCTCCTTGGTTAGATGTATTTGGAGGTGTGTTTTTGTTTGTTTGGTTGTTTTTTGTGTGTGTGTGTGTGTATGTATCTGTGTGTATTGTAAATGGGGTTGTGTTCTTGATTTGGCTCTTGGCTTGAGTGTATTGCTGTATAGAAATGCTACTGATTTTTTGTACATGGATTTTGTATCCTGAAACTTTACTAAAGTTATTTATCTGTTCTGGTAGCCTTTGGATGGAGTTTTCATGGTTTTCCAAGTATAAAACTATCTTGTCATGGAAGAGAGATAACTTCTTTTTTCCCCAATTTGGAGGTATTTTCTTTCTTTCTGTTGCCTGATTTCTCTTACCAGGACTTTCTGGACTATATTAAATAGAAGGGGTGAGAGCGAGTATATTGTCTTGTTCTGGTTCTTAAGGGGAATGATTTCAGCTTCTGCCCATTGAGTGTGATGTTAGCTGTGGGTTTGTAATAGATGGCTTTCACTGTTTTGAGCTGCATTTCTTCAATGCCTAATTTGTTGAGAGCTTTTATCATGAAAGAATGTTGTATTTTATCAAGTGCTTTTTCTGTATCTATTTAGATGATTATGTGTTTTTTGTTTTCAATTCTGCTTATGTGGTAAATCACGTTTGTTGATTTGTGCCTATTGAACCAAGCTTGCATCCCAGTAATAAAGCCTACTTGAGTGTGGTGAATTAAGTTTTTCATGCGCTGCTGTATTCAGTTTACCAGTATTTTGTTGAGGATTTTTGTGTCTATGTTCATCAATGATATTAGCCTGTAGTTTTCTTTTTTCATTATGTCTTTGACAGAATTTGGTTCAGGATGAGCATAGTTTCATAAGATGAGTTAGGGAGGAATTCCTTCTCCTTAAATTTTTACACTGTTGGTGGGACTGTAAACTAGTTCAACCATTGTGGAAACCAGTGTGGTGATTCCTCAAGGATCTAGAACTAGAAATACCATTTGACCTAGCCATCCCATTACTGGGGATATACCCAAAGGATTATAAGTCATACTGCTATAAAGACACATGCACACGTATGTTTATTACGGCACTATTCATAATAGCAAAGACTTGGAATCAACCCAAATGTCCATCAGTGACAGACTGGATTAAGAAAATGTGGCACATATACACCATGGAATACTATGCAGCCATAAGAAAGGATGAGTTTGCATCCTTTGTAGGGACATGGATGCAGCTGGAAACCATCATTGTCAGCAAACTATCGCAAGAACAGAAAACCAAACACCGCATGTTCTCACTCATAGGTGGGAATTGAACAATGAGATCACTTGGACACAGGAAGGGGATCATCACACACCAGGTCCTATTATGGGGAGTGGGGGAAAGGATAGCATTAGGAGATATATCTAAGGTAAATGATGAGTTAATGGGTGCAGCACACCAACATGGCACATGTATACATATGTAACAAACCTGCACATTGTGCACATGTACCCTAGAACTTAAAGTATAATAAAATTTTTTTTTTTTTTTTTTGGAATAGTTTCAATAACTCTTCTTTGTGCATTTGGTAGAATTCAGCTGTGGATCCATCTGGTTCAGGGCTTTCTTTTGTTTGGTAGGATTTTATTATTATTATTATTGATTCCATTTCAGAACTCATATTGTTCTGTTCANGGACACAGGAAGGGGATCATCACACACCAGGTCCTATTATGGGGAGTGGGGAAAGGATAGCATTAGGAGATATATCTAAGGTAAATGATGAGTTAATGGGTGCAGCACACCAATATGGCACATGTATACATATGTAACAAACCTGCACATTGTGCACATGTACCCTAGAACTTAAAGTATAATAAAATTTTTTTTTTTTTTTTTGGAATAGTTTCAATAACTCTTCTTTGTGCATTTGGTAGAATTCAGCTGTGGATCCATCTGGTTCAGGGCTTTCTTTTGTTTGGTAGGATTTTATTATTATTATTATTGATTCCATTTCAGAACTCATATTGTTCTGTTCAGGGTTTTAATTTCTTCCTGATTCAATCTTGGGAGGTTTCATGTTTCCAGAAATTTACCCATTTCCTCTAGATTTCCTAGTTTGTGTACATGCAGGTGTTCTTAATAGTCTTAAGATCTTTTTTATTTCTCAGGGATTAGCTGTAATGTCACCTTTGTCATTCCTGATTGTGCTTATTTGGATCTTCTCTCTTTTTTTCTTTATTAATTTAGCCAGCAATCCATTGATCATGTTTATCCTTTCAGAGAAGAAACTTTTGGTTTTGCTGATCCTTTGTATAGATTTTTCAGGTCTCAATTTCATTCAGTTCTGCTCTGATTTTAGCTATTTCTTTTCTTCTGCTAGCTTTGGGGTTAGTTTATTTTTGTTTTTCTTGTTCCCCTATGTGTGATGTTAAAATGTTAATTTGAGATCTTTCTAACTCCTTGATGGAGGTATTCAGCAGTAAATTTTCCTCTTAATATTACTTTTGCTGTATACCAGAGATTTTGATATGGTGTATCTCTCTTTTCATTAATATCAAAGAGTTTTTGATTTCTGCATAAATGTCATTGTTTACTCAGAAGTCATACAGAAGCAAGTTGTTTAATTTTCATGTAATTGTGTAGCTTTGAGAGATCTTCTTAATATTGATCTCTATTTTTATTTCACTATGGTCCAAGAGTATGTGTAGTATGATTTCAATTTCTTTGAATTTACTGGGACATGTTTAATGGCCTGACATGTGGTCAGCTTTAGAGTGTGTTCCATGTGCAGATGAGAAGCATGTATATTCTGTAGTTGTTGGGTGGGATATTCTGTAGTTGTCTATTATTTCTAATTGGTCAAGTGTTAAATTTTAGTCCAGAATTTCTTTGTTAGCTTTCTGCCCCAATGATCTGTCTAACACTATCAGTGGGGGTGTTGAAGTCCTGCCCTCCATTATCGTGTGATTGTCTAAGTCTAATTATAGGCCTAGAAGTACTTTTTTTAAAAAAAAGAAATCTGGGTGTTCTAACATTAGGTGCATATTTATGAAGTGAGGTCTTCTTATTAAACTGAAACTTTTATCATTAGGTATTTGTTCTCTTTAATTTTTTCTCTTTAAATTGTTCTCTTATTTGTTCTCTTTAAATTGTTGTTAAAGTCTGTTTTATGTGATATAAGAATAGTGACCCCTTCTTTCTTTTTGTCTTCAGATTTCATGATAGATCTTTCTTCATCCCTCTACCTTCAACTTGTGGGTGTTGTTATATGTGAGATGTGTCTCCTGAAGAGAGAGACACATCCAACAGCAAGTCACTCTAAGTACTGTGGAAACGAACTGAAAGCGGGGTTAGAAAAAAACCAGAGGAAGAAGGTTCAAGTAGTCTCCAGATACTTGGGAGGCTAAGATGGAAAGACCACCCAGGCGAGACTGGGGAGATAGAGGCTACAAGTTTTTTATCCAGTGTGCCACTCTGTGCCTTTCAAGTAGTGCATTTAGACTGTTCACATTCAAGGTTAATTTTGGTATATGAGTTTTGATCCTGTCATGATTTTGTTAGCTGGGTGCTTTGTAGTCTTGATTGTGTAGTTGCTTTGTAGGGTCTGTAGGCTACGTGTATTTTGTGGTAGCAGGTATCATTCTTTTCTTTCCATGTTTAGAACTTCCTTAAGGAACTCTTATAAGCCTTATCTAATGATAACAAATTCCCTTAATGATTGCTTATCTGGAAAAGATTGTATTTGTCCTTTGATTATGAAGCTTAGTTTGGTGGGATATGAAATTCTTGCTTTAAATTTCTTTTCTTTAACGATTCTGAAAATAGGCCTCAGTCTCTCCTGGCTTGTAGTTTCTGCTGAGAGTTCTGCTACTAGCCTGATGGGGTTCCTTTTGTACGTGATCTGGCCCTTTTTTCTAGCTGGCTTTAAGATTTTTTTCTTTCACATTGACATTGGAAAGTCTCATGACATGTGTCTTAGTGATGGTCATCTTGTATAGTATTATGCAGGGATTCTCTGAATTTCTTGAATTTTCATATTGATTTTTCTATTGAGCTTGGGGAAATTTTCATGGACTGTATCCTCAAATATGTTTTCCAAGTTGCTTACTCTCTCTCAGGAATGCCAATGAGTCATAGGTTTAGTCTCTTTACATAATCTCATATTTCCTGAAGACTGTGTTCATTATTATATTTTTTTATTTTAAAAATCTTTTCTATTTATATCTGACTGGGTTGATTTGAAGGACTGGTCTTTGAGCTCTGGATTTTTTTCCTTAGCTTGGTTTAGTCTGCTTTTAAGGCATCCAATTGTATGTTCAGATTCTTGTAGTAAATTTTTCAGTTCCAAAAATTCAGTTTGGTTCTTTCTTGAAAAGTCTATGCCATATTTCAACTCTTGGATTGTTTTACTGGATTCCTTAGTTTGGATTTAACTTTCTCTAGAATCTTGATCTTCCTTGCAATTCAGTTTCTGAATTTTATGTCTGTCATTTCAGACATTTCAATCTGTTTAGGATTCATTGCTGGGGAGCTAGTGCCATCCTTTGGAGGTAAGGAAACAATCTCGCTTCTCGGGCTGCTGGACTTCTTGCAGTGATTCCTTCTCATTTCAAGGAGCTCATTTAAAAAAAAAAATTGAAATTGCTGTCATGTGGATGGCTTTTGTTTTAATATTCTTTTCCGCCTGAGGGTTTGACTGTGGTATATGTTTTGTATAGTCGATTAGCTTCGTTTCTGGGGGCTTTCAGAGGGCCAGGGTTCTGTATGGGTTCCTTAGCTGTGGCTAGTTTCCTGCATTGGGTTTCACAGGCATTGTGTGTGCTAAAGGAATTTATTTTTGTTTGCTGGTGTAATTCAGGCTGTGATCCAGTAGACGGTGCTTAAGAGTAAGGGCTGGCAAATAGGCTTTTACCCACCTCTGTGCCTCTTTTGCAAGTCAGTGCATTCACAACAGTTCTCTGAGAAAGGAGGGACAGGGGAGAGAGCGATGACCTCCTCACTAAATCTGTTCCCTGGCCTTGGGGTGAGGGGGTCCCTCCAGTCACTGATGTCACATTTGTGTTTTCTTAACCCCAAGGGGTGCTGTGGTAGGCTGCATTTCCCCTCCCTTTGGAGTGGCCCGAGCTGAAGATTAGGTCACCAGGAGACCTGCAACTCCCCAGAGATCCACTGGTTCTCTGAGCTTGTCAGAGTAAGAGTGGGGAATGTCTGTGGGTGGTCTGGTGATGCAGTGTGTCAAGGGTAGAGGACCCTTAGGCAGGCATTGGGTGTCATGGATAGGCATCTGGTATAATGACCGTGACCCGGGTTTGTTTGTTTGTTTGTTTGTTTTTTTGCCCAGAGAATGGCTGTAGCGGCTGCCCAGGTCACACTCCCCTGACCAGGTTTCCCTTTGGTTTCTGCCCCAGGAGTAGCCCTGACGAGCTAGATTTGTCCCAAGTCTTCTGCATCTAGATTGCCATACTTCTCCAGGTGTTCCAGGCTTTGGGACTTCCTGAGGCAGTAGCTGTGCTATGTCAACAGGCTACATGCTTCCCGGACTGGTCTTGCAGAGGGAGAGACACCTAGCTCCTACAACGGCACTGGAACCAGCGCCTTACTCTTCTCTGTTCTGAGAGTGGAGGCTCCTCTCCTGCTCGAACTCAGGCCACAGATCTCAGCTCAATGCCCCTGGATGGTGTGCTTGAACCTTAGGGGCATTGAGACCTGAGATTTTGTCCTCTGGCCTCCCACTGCGGGGAAGGCGCCAACTGCTCTGAGGCCACTGGCAAAGTACTGGTGGGGCAGTGGAGGCTGTGCAGGACTGGCCAGGTAGGCAGACTTGGGAGTGGCTGGCAGACAAGCGGGTGCATGGATCAGGTGTGCCTCAGTTCCACAGGAAAGGCAGCGCTGCTCTCTCCCAGACTGGCGGTCAGCAGGGGTTGGAGTTATTCAGAGCAAGGTGGAGAGCCCTGGGGGATGGGTGCCTGTGGATGTGCTTGGGGCAGCTGCCCCACATGCAAAATCTTTGGGACTCTGTGTAGGTTCAAGTCTCTGGGTAGTTCTCCCTGCCAGTTCAAATGTCTATGGGGATCATGGAATCTCTTGCAGCGAGGATCCCAGAGGTCTGCGGCGGGATTGTGGTGCCCTGGAATTCCTTCACTCAGCGGCTCCTTAGGACATGTTCAGGATTAGGAGCCAGTCCCGTCACTCAGCAACTTCACGCAGGCTTCCCACCTTCCTCCTTCTTCAACCCCAGTGCCTGCATTGCCTATCAAGAGATCGGTTAGAAGTGGGATAGTTTACTTGATATTTTGGTTTCTGTCAGGGGGAGAGGTGTTTCCTGGCTGTGTCTAGTTGGCCATCTTGTAGGAGCCTATAAAGGCTCCTAGCCTATAAAGATAATTTTCTTTGAGAACTGTTACTTCTGAATTTCCTGTAAGTCTCAATGCTGTGACCAGTTTCTGAGAGTAGGACTTACGTGGAGGAAGATGTGTCCACATTATTTTATGATAACCTACAGAAAGGAAGTCTAGAAATAAGATTTGAGAATTAAATTATAATTTATTATAAGCGTTAGTGATTATGTTGCAAAAGAGTAGGATGACCACAGGAAAACAATTTTGAATTTTAAACGGAATTCCATTTACTGTCAATTATGCTCAAGGTACCAAAAATAATCAGCAAACTGGCCTACTTTGCATTCAATAAATATTGATTTCAATCCCTTCTGTCTGAAGCTGTATATTTTATTTTTATCCAAAACTCCCCAGCTCAGATCTATTTTTTTTTCACTCTAACCCAATTTAATAAAAGAAAAAATAATAAAAATTTTCCTAAAGAGCTGTGTTTACAGCTATGGCAGGTGATTTTCTTTTGCTTGGCCCAAGGTATCTGTCTTTAAAAATCAAATCTGAATGTGTGGGTATAAGTTTGGATTGTGCAAGTATTTTTTACTGGTCCAGTAAGACCCTGGGAAGTCCAACTTTAGATAGGTAGATATATATTTAAAAATTTCCTTTGTCATGTGTAGTTTCAATATGAAGAGAATTTAAAATTTACGAAATCAACTTTCTTTTCTCTTTTTTTCTTTTCTTTCTTTTCTTTTTTCTTTTCTTTCTTTCTTTTTTTTTTTTTTTTTTTTTTTTTTTTTTTTTGTTTTTTGTTTTGAGACAGTCTCGCTCTGTCACCCAGGTTGGAGTGCAGTGGCACAATCTCTGTTCACTGCAAGCTCCACCTTCCGGGTTCACGCCATTCTCCTGCCTCAGCCTCCTGAGTAGCTGGGACTACAGGTGCCCACCACCACGCCTGGCTAATTTTTTAGTAGAGATGGGTCTTCACCATGTTAGCCAGGATGGTCTCAATCTCCTGATCTTGTGATCCGCCTGCCTTGGCCTCTCAAAGTGCTGGGATTACAGGCGTGAGCCACTATGCCTGGCCCAAAACTTATGAATTCTACTTTCTAAGACATAATAAACATATATGAGAGTTAGAGGATATTTTAATCAAATTTTAAAATATGCATAGAATTTAAATATTACTGACTTTTTAAGGAATTAAAATTTTTACACAGAAACACACTCAGAACACTACCAATCTACTAAACATGAGATAATCCATTTTAATTGTTCAGAATATGCTTTAACCTCCTACCAGGCCTTCTGATATTGCCAATGATGTTATTTGTCATTGTACTGTAAATATGGAAAAACACCAATTACAGATTTCCAGCTGAAAGAATTCAAGATTGTCTTAGTCCATTCGCATTGCTATAACAAAATACCAAACAGTGGATGGCTTATAAGCAACAGAAATGTAGTTCTCACAGTTCTGGATATGGAAAAGTCAGAAATCAAGACCTAATGTCTTCTGAGGGGACACTTTCTGTTTCATAGATGGCTGTCTTGTCATTGTGTTGTTATATGGCAGAAGGGATTTATGAATTCTCTGGGGTCTCTTTTATAAGGGCATTAATCCAATTTATGTGAGTTCTACTCTCATGACCCGTCTCCCAGAGGCCCTAACCCCAAATGCCATCATGTTGGAGATTAGGTTTCAACATATTCATTTTCAGGGGTCACAAATATTCAGTTTATAGCACAGATTAGCTCTGATGGCATTTTTATACACCATATAAAAATACATGTATTTGTATAAATAGATAAGAAAAAGCAAATGAAGTTTGCATCTGGTTTCATCATCTCAAAAGAAATCTTACAAAGTCGTGTTGAGTAATTTAACACACAATCAATCCATCAAACAATAAGGGTAATTACTTAAATAGTTGTTGTCTTAGAGGGCTTATCATCTCCATAAAATTAGGATTTCTTAAACCATTGAATCCCTAATATGTTAATGTCTTTATTTCTAATCATCTAGTGATGTTTTTTCCTGACTTTGGCTTTAGTAGCTTTTTATAATAACACTCCTAAGCATAATTCATTTAACAACAAAAAAGGGTATTTGATTCAAATTTTAAACAACCTGCTATAACATCTTTTCCTAAAAGATGAATGCAAAAGGAGTGTGGTGGGCAAAGTGGAAAATCAAATAAAAAAGTAGCAGCTATTCGTTTATCCTGTGAGAGCTATGATCTCTTCAGTGCTTTAGGCAAATAAAACTTTTGTCTTCTCCTTTACAGTGTTAAAAATGCATACTACCACTAGGCCAGCACAAACTTTTGTTTTGTTTTTTTTTATTAATATTATGGAAATATTTATTTTTAAAATTGCTTTTAGCCTGATGATCTCAATGTTTGGTCTCAGTTCAATTTTCATTTTTTCCCCAAATTGAAAGTAATATTTTTTAAGCAGCATAAAGGTAAAAATAAGCATTTTACTTAAATTATCAGAATGTTGCTTTTGCTTCCTTATAACTGGCCTGGCCATGTTAACTAAGTAAGCCTTGTTGTATCAGACAGCAGAACCAATTTTGCAACCTTGGAAAATAAGTTAGAATTATTTTCAGTTAAAGCAAAAAGACCTGCACCTTTTCCCAAAAGTGTTAACTTTGTAGTCTACTGTGCCATTAAAACCCTCTCGGGCGAGCGTGGTGGCTCATGCCTGTAATCCCAGCACTTTAGGAGGCTGAGGCGGGTGGATCAACTGAGGTCAGGAGTTTGAGAACAGCCTGGCCAACATGGTGAAATCCCATCTCTACTAAAAATACAAAAATTAGCTGGGCGTGGTCACGCATGCCTGTAATGCCAGCTACTCGGGAGGCTGAGGCAGGAGAATGGCTTGAACCCAGGAGGCAGAAGTTGCAGTGAGCCGAGATGGTGCTATTGCATTCCAGCCTGGGCAACAGAGCAAGACTGCATCTCAAAAACTAAAAAATAATTTACGAAAACACTCTCACAAATGAATAATATTTATGAAGCATGTCTAATTTTTGAGAGATTGTTAAAAAACAAAAGTCTTGGTTAAATAGTTGATGCAACTTGTTTTAATGAAAACTCTATATTCTATTAATGCTGAAGTAACGGACAGTAATACTCAATTGGACACTTTTTGATGCATTAGGAAGAATGCTTGTCTTACCTTAGCATCATTGTTTATAGTAACAAATGTGGATTCCTGGCCTTCTGTCTCTGAACTCCTTCTATGCAATGATTTCCAGTACTGGATTTCCCTTTCTACTCACTGCCTTCCTCTCCTGCCTGTGCTGGTGGTTTATTTTACTTCATAGAGCTTTGCATTGGCTACTGCTCTCAAATTCTGGTTTCTGTTGTTCTCCAGTTTTTGTCTATAATGAGAGTCACATCCTAAAGCCCAGCACCACAGCCATGCATTTCACCACTCTGCATTGTTTCTATTTTCTTCCTCAAAAATATAGCTCTTGTGGCACTATTCACAATAGCAAAGACTTGGAACCAGCCTAAATGTTCATCAATGATAGACTGGATTAAGAAAATGTGGCACATATACACCATGGAATACTATGCAGCCATACGAAAGGATGAGTTCTTGTCCTTTGTAGGGACATGCATGAAGCTGGAAACCATCATTCTCAGCAAACCATTGCAAGGACAGTAAACCAAACACCACATGTTCACACTCATAGGTGGGAATTGAACACTTGTACACAGGAAGGGGAACATCACACACCTGGGCCTGTCATGGGGTTGGGGGAGGGGGGAGGGATAGCATTAGGAGATATACCTAATGTAAATGACGAGTTAATGGGCGCAGCACACCAACATGACACATGTATGCATATGTAACAAACCTGCACGTTGTGTACATGTACCCTAGAACTTAAAGTATAATAAAGAAAAAATATATATAGTTCTTGTAGCTAAATCCTGAACACCAGGGACAGTCTTTCCATAATATTCTGACCCTCAAGACTTGAATCTTCTATCTTGGTGCCTTGTTTATCTGATTGGAAAACTCCGTGTCAAATATTGCTTGAATTGTGGCTGGAACTCTGTGGTAACCAGAGATGCCCCATCCAGATCCCCTCAAAGAAGGACTTGCTTTGGTGGCCACCTCCAGCTGTCACCTCCTGCAAAGTCTGCCTCAAACGAACAGAGCTGCTTCATGTGAGGTCGTGCCATTCCTGGATCAGCCCTCCTGCGGGGAGGTAGTGATAAAATGATCTGACCATTTTGTCTCAAAACAGGACAACCCTGATGAGCAATATTTTCTCCAGGGCTTTCTACTTGGTAGGCTGAAGATTTGTCAGGTATGTATCATGCAATTAACTTCTCCCTTTGCTCAATCCTCTTCTTTCTCTTTCTTCTTACCGATGCTGAGCCCCAATAAACATCTGGTACCTCAAACATCTCAGCATCTGCTACCATAGTGCTTGACTAGCAACAACCTCCTGTGTTCTACAACATACGCATCCTCTTCAGTGTTCCTCTCCCCACCTCCAGTGAATTGCCACGTGCTCCCCATTAAACCTCATTCAGTCTTAATATCTGAAAGCAACTGTCCCTAAGACTGTTTTATTTTTTAATTTTATTTTACTTATTTATTCTTTTTGAGACAGAGTCTCACTCTGTAGCCCAATCTGGAGTGCAGTGGTAAAATCTTGGTCACTGCAACCTCTGGGGCTCAAGCGATTCCTGTGCCTCAGCCTCCTGAGTATCTGGGATTACAGATGCATGCCACCATGCCCGGCTAACCTTTTGTATTTTAGTAGAGATGAGGTTTCATCATGTTGCCCAGGGTGGTATCGAACTCCTGAGCTCGGGGATCCGCCTACCTTGACTTCCCAAAGTGCTAGGATTACAGGCATGAGACATCTCGCCAGGCCAAGGCTTTTATTATTGAGTTAGGAAGAAAATGTAAACATATCGTCGGGAAAAGAAAGAGAGATCAGCCTGTTACTGTGTCTTTAACTTGGTCTATAAGAAGGAAATGGACCATAAGAGACTCCAAAGTCTGTATTTTTGAAATGTACTGTTATCTGTGACCCTACCCTAACATTGTCCTTGCAAGTAAACATGTGCTGTGGTGACCAAAGTTAATGGATATTTGGGCTGTGCAGGTGTGTCTTTGTTAACAGTACCTGAGGCAGCTTGCTGGTTAAAAATCCTGCCCGTCCCTGGGCATGGAACATCTCCAGTAAACCCATTGTGTTGCTTTGTTTACTGAGCAAGGAAAAAAAACCGCCTTTAGGAATAAGGTGGGATCTTGCTGTGAGCAATGCTGCTAAAGGTTTATGGAGATGTTCGTCATATACATCTCAAGGCACAGCATTTCCTTAAACTTATTCATGTTCAAGGATTTTTGTTTCATATGTCTTACTGCTGATTCCTCCTACAATGATCCTATTGTCCTGCCACTCACTTATCTTTTGATGGTAAGATAAGTTCAATAAATACTAAGGGACTCAGAGGCCGTGCCGTGTGGGTCCTCTGTAGCTGCGCACTGGTACCCTGGCCTCCGCTTTTCTTTCTCCTATACTTTGTCTCTGTGTCTTATTTCTTTTCTCAAGTCTTTCATTCACCTAACGAGAACACCCCCAGTGTGGAGGGGCAAGGCCACCTCAATATCAGAAGGCTGTGGAAGTGTTTAAAACGCCCAGTGAATCACTTTCCTGGACAGAGTTCACCCTGTTGTATGAATGAACGCTGTGCCACAGGCTACCTATTGTATGGCAACAGAGAGTCTGGTATCTTTTATGACATGGACTCTCCTATAAGAGGCACTGAACTAAAAGCAAACAATGGAAGAGGATTGGTACCATAAGGAGAAATTTAAAGGAAATAACAAGACAAAAAGCCAGACAAAATTGACAATGTAATTCTTGATTTACACTGAGTGAAGCTGTGATCTCCTGCCTTCCCTTTTATATCCATCCTCTCTCCTCAGCCACCCCTTTAGCCAACCTATCCTCCTTTCCTCCTCCTCCTCAGCCTACCCATGTGAAGACAATGAGGGATGAAGCATCTCTTTATGATCGATCCACTTCACTTTAATAGATAGTAAATATAATTCTTTAATATTCTAGCTTATTCGTAAAGAATTAAATATGAAAATACATCATAAAATATAATATTTTTGTTTACTTGACTGCTATGTTATCCATAAGGCTACCTGTCAATTGTAGTCTATTAGTAGTTAAGTTATGGAAGAGTTAAAAAGTTATACATGATCTGGAATAGTGCTTCTTAGACATTAAAATAATAGTTGTGGCTTATGTTATATTACTGTACTTTACTTGGCCTAGCATGCTGTCAAACAAAGTCTATAGCAATTATTTGGCATATCAGCAGCACTAGCACCAATTATGTAGAGACTATGAAGTGACAATTACACTATCAATGCCACAGTCTTGCTATACGCTCCTGAGTTTTAGACTGTAATCTAGATATTTTTTTTTTTTTGAATATAAGAGAATTTAGAAAGGAAATCCTAATTTTTGAGGTGAGAATCTTAATTTAAAACCTGAAATGAGTAAGAAAAAATCTCAGAAGTTACCAGAATTTAAACTCTAATATACAAAACACCAGGCTTCTTGAAAAAAGAACAATAAGATCTACTATTTGATAACACAATAGGGGTCGCTATTGTTCAATAATAAATGATTTATACATTTAAATATCTAAAAGCGTATTAGGTGGATTGTTTGTAAACAAGGGTAAAAAAAAAAATAGTGCTTGAGGTGATGGTACCCCATTTACCATGGATTTGATTATTATGCATTGTTGCCTGCATCAATGTATTTTGTGTAACCCATAAATATACTATACCTACTGTGTACCCACAAAAATTTTAATAAAAATAAATAAAATTTAGAGAAAACCATTCTTTGCTCTTAGCAATTGTAAAACAGCAAAGAAAAACAAGGAAGGTCGCTTATTATTTCTGAGTTTTATGCTTAATCTGTTTTACTTCATGATCAAATAACACATAACTTAGTGTTTTGCATGAATAGCCAAAGCTGGGCCATTAAACAGAAGAAATCAGAATCTGATGGGTTAAATGTGAGTTATGAGAATAGATAGTGCACAGACATAAGGGTTCTTAAATCTGATAATATATTTGAATGAAAAAAAAGATGACTTGCTGCTTTAGGCAAGTGCGTGTCCAAGCTGAGGGCTGAGGCAAGTAGAGTAGTCCTAGCCAACTACCATTTGGGGCATTCAGCTGTCCACTTGCCACAGTTAGAACATAGTTGCCAAAGCAGCATATTTCCGCATTCCACATGTAAAGGCCTTATTAATAGGGCTCCTAAGGGCAAATTAAAATCCATTTCTTATAGAAAATTCTACATTCGGACATAGCTCTGAGACGTCCGAAGTGAAGGAGCAGTTGGTGGTGATGGTGTGCATCTGAGTTACACTGGCATTTCAGACCTAGCCGCAACAAACCTCTACCAAGGGCTTTGATTGAAAGAATAACATAAATTGGTTAATCTCTGCAAGCCTTTGTTAAATCCAAATTGGTTAAAACCAGTGAGACTATGCCAGGCGAAATTCTGTTGAATCTTGCTTGGGTCAATCCATCATGCTACTGAGGACACGGCGAGCAAAATTTGTAATATCATGTTGCATTGCATTTCCTTGCTCAGGTGTCAGCATGGAGAAAAGAGACCTGAAGACCTGGTTTAGGATGCTTGGTTTCAGAAATACTAAATGGTCTATCAGTAGAATCCACCCATTTTTTTGGTCCTGCAGAAGGATTAGCAGATATCTCAAGGCCCCAACCTTCATTCCCTAAATCTTTTAAAAATATATCGCCCGGGCATGGTGGCTCACGCTTAATCCCAGCACTTTGGGAGGCCCAAGGCGGGTGGATCACGAGTTCAGGAGATGGAGACCATCTTGGCCAACAGGTTGAAACCTGTCTCCACTAAAATTATAAAAATTAGCGGAGTGATGGCGGCACCTGTAGTCCAGCTACTCGGTAGGCCAAGGCAGGAGAATGGCGTGAACCCAGGAGAGGGAGCTGCAGTGAGCCGAGCTCGCGCCATCTGCACTCCAGCTGGTGACACAATGAGACTCCCAGCTAAAAAAAAAAAAAAAAAAAAATGTGTGTGTGTTATTATATATATTATATACATATAATATATATAATATATATCGATACGTAATAGTTGTACCTACTTATGGGGTACATGTGGCATGTGGTATTTTGTTACATGCATAGGATGTGTAATGATCAATTCAGGATATTTAGGATATTTGTCACCTCGAGGATTTACCATTTCTATGTGTTGGGAATATTTCAAGTCCTCTCCTTTAGTTAATTTAAAATACACAATACATTGTAGTTTACTGTGGTTATCCTACTCTTCTATTGAACATTAGAACTTATTCCTTTTATCTAACTATGTTTGTATCCATTAATCAACCTCTTTTCATCCTCTGCTTTCACACACTCTTCACAGACTCTGATAACTATTATTCTACTTTCTACCTCCATGAGATTAACTTTTTAGCTTCCCCATATGAGAGAGAACATGTATATTTGTCTTTCTGTGCCTGTCTTATTTTACTTGACATGACCTTCAGTTCCACCTATGTTGGTGCAAAAGAGAGGATTTCATTCTTGTTAAAGGATGAATAGTATTCCATTGCTTATTTTTATGACATTTTTCTTATCTACTCATCCTTTGATGGACACCTAGGTTGATTCCAAATTTTTGCTACTAAGAATAATGCTGTAATAAACATAGTGGTGCAGGTATCCCATTGATATATAACTTCCTTTCTTTTGAATAAATACCAGTAGTGGGATTGGTAGATTATATGGTAATATTTCATTTTTAAGAAGTCTACATTTTTCTTCAAAATGGCTATATAAATTTACATTCTCATTTTGTCTTAAATTTTAAATCAGATATATGGGATATTTCATATCCTATGAGTACGTAGAAACTAAACCAAATCGAGCTCATCTAGTGAGATCAGGTGTTATTTTAGTTTTAGAACATTTCCAATAGTAGGATGTACCTATTGGTAGAGTTTTAAATGAGTAAATTGTCAGGATTCCCAGGAATGGTAAGTTAAGATGGTTTTAGATTTCTCTGCAGCAATTTTATTTCCCCATCTAGGCATAGCTCTGCATTGGATCAGTAATGTTGGCACTAGTTCAGGCCAGACCTGCATACTGAACTGTGTAATAAGCCATGTCTCACTAACACACGTTAAAAATATTGCACTCTGAAGACTGAAATGGACGTTTTTTCTGGAAACTAAATGCATGAACATATTGTAAAACCATTAATGAAATGGGTAATTTGACCATAGACATCACATGATGTAAATATTTAATGCTCTGAGGGCGGAGCAAGATGGCCGAATAGGAACAGCTCCAGTCTCCAACTCCCAGCACGAGTGACACAGAACACCGGGGATTTCTGCATTTTCAACTGAGGTACTGGGGTCATCTCACTAGGGAGTGCCGGACAATCGGTGCTGGTCAGCTGCTGCAGCCCGACCAGTGAGACCTGAAGCAGGGCGAGGCATTGCCTCACCTGGGAAGCGCAAGGGAGAAGGGAATCCCTTTTCCGAGCCAGGGGAACTGAGACACACAACACCTGGAAAATCGAGTGACTCCCACCCCAATACTGCACTTTAAGCAAACGGGCACACCAGGAGAATATATCCCACACCTGTCCAGGAGGGTCCCATGCCCACGGAGCCTCCCTCATTGCCAGCACAGCAGTCTGCGAACTAACCACAAGGCAGCAGCGAGGCTGGGGGAG
>NW_016809038.1:239057-261649 GCF_001698545.2 Rhinopithecus bieti
CATGTTCTCACTCATAGGTGGGAACTGAACAATGAGATCACTTGGACTCGGGAAGGGGAACATCACACACTGGGGCCTATCATGGGGAGGGGGGAGGGGGGAGGGATTGCATTGGGAGTTATACTTGATATAAATGATGAATTGATGGGTGCTGACGAGATGATGGGTGCAGCACACCAACATGACACAAGTATACATATATAACAAACCTGCACATTATGCACATGTACCCTAGAACTTAAAGTATAATATTAAAAAATTAAAAAAATATTTAATGCTCTGTTTTGGTTATTAAATGAAAAAAGAGGATAAAATGTTGAGATGAGAAAATCCCACATGAATCATTGGGGAATTTGGTCAGGAATTGATTCTCTGGGAATTTTTCAACCTGGAAAATCAAGAAAGAGGCAAAAATGACATCTGTGTCAGAAAAGAGTTAAGCTTGGTTATACTTAATGGACAAAACATGTAAAACCACATTTCTGTCATTTGAAATTAACCATAGTGAAATAATTTTACACCTGGAGGAGCCCTTTGTGAAGATTTTCTCCAAGTCTTGTCTCACGGGCCTAAGCAGCAGCAAAGTCTTAGCTCAGTGTCCCAGTGGATAGGTGAAAATC
Organism: Rhinopithecus bieti; assembly: GCF_001698545.2. NCBI lineage: Eukaryota > Metazoa > Chordata > Mammalia > Primates > Cercopithecidae > Rhinopithecus > Rhinopithecus bieti. The sequence continues at coordinate 239,678 of NW_016809038.1, forward strand.
ATGCTCCCTGATCAGCCCAATGCTTTTTGTATGAGATTTCTTCATTTTTCTTTGCTTTCAAAGTATTGATTTTTCAAATAATAAATATTTACATATATATGTAAACTTACATATATATATATATATATATATGTTTGTACCAACTATAGACAATTCAGAACATTCAAGGCCCTAAGAGAATTAATAACATTCTTCTCTTCATTTTGCTGACAAGGAAACTAACATGAAGATGTTAAAGAAGGATTGCCTAACAGCATGCAGATAGTAAGGCTCACAGCAAAAGTTTCAACACACTGGTGTCAACCTACTCCAGAGAGCAAAGGTTCAACTTGTAAATGTACAAAATGTAATAGAATCCAACAAGAAGAGAAGAGTGGTGTGAAAGAATGCATGATGATTTTTGTTTCTATAAAAAATGCTGTATTCTTCTAATTTTTAAATTTTTATTATTACTTTTTTTGAGACAGAGTCTCTCCCTGTCACCCAGGCTGGAGTGCAATGGTGCGATCTCAACTCACTGCAACCTCCACCTCCTGAGTTGAAGAGATTCTCCTGCTTCAACCTTCTGAGTAGCTGGGATTACAGGCACGCACCACCACACCTGGCTAACTTTTTGTATCTTTGTTAGAGATGGGGTTTCACCATGTTTGACAGGCTGGTCTCGAACTCCTGACCTCATAATCTGCCCACCTCGGCCTCCCAAAGTGCTGGGATTACAGGCATGAAGCACCGCTCCCAGCCTAAAAAATGCTGCATTCTAATCTTCACAAAGGAAATAGAATCAAGAAAAATAAAAGATTCTGTTATGACTGACATTCCTGGAATTGTTAACTATTTAATAAGAATCTGTTACCATGTGGTTTAGAATCCCTCATTTTGTTTAATGACATTGGGGGTGGTGGAAGCTATCCTCTATCTGTTGCATAGGGAAGTATGGATAAGTTCTTCTTGTTTTTAATTGACACAATAATCGTACGTATTTATAGGTGCAGTGTGATGTTTCAATACATACATACATTGTGTAATGACCAAATCAGAGTAATTAGCATATTTATCACCTCAAACATTTATCATTATTTTCTAGTAAGAGCATTCAAAATCCTCTCTTCTAGTTTTTTGAAATATACAGTACATTATTGTTAACTATAGTCACACTACCATGCATTAGAACACCATAATTGATTCCTCCTAACTGTGACTTTGTACCCACTGACCAATTTCTCCCCATTCCTTCCTGTTTCTTCACATCCTTGCCAGCATTTACCATTTTTTTATCTTTGATAATAGTCATTCTAACTACAGTGAGGTGACATCTCTTTGATTTTTGACTTGCATTTCCCTGATGATTAGTAATGTTGAATATCTTTTTCATATGTTTGTTGGTCATTTATATGTTTTCTTTTGAGAAATCTCTATTCAAATCTTTTGCCCATTTTGCAGTTCAATTATTTGTTTTTTGTTTTTTGCTATTGAGTTGAGTTCCCTATATATTCTGGATATAACCCCCTTGTCAGAGGCATAGTTTGAAAATATTTTCTTGCATATTGTGGATTGTCTCTTCACTCTGTTTTTCCTGTGCTGAGTAGAAGCTTTGTAGTTTTATGTCATCTCATTTGTTTATTTTGTTTTGTTGCCTATGCTTTTGAGGTTCTATCCAAAAAAATCCTTTTTCAGACCAATGTCCCAAAACATTTCCCTTATGGTTTCTTATTTTGGCAGTTCCATAGTTTTTAGTCTTGCATTAAGTCTTTAATTTATTTTGAGTTGATTTTGCATATGGTGAGGTGGTCTGGCTTCATTTTTCTGCTTGTTGATATTCAGTTTTCCCAGTATTATTTATTGAAGAGACTGTTCTTTCCCTAATGTATGTGCACACTGTACTCAAACTAAGAGAACTGTGTTTTTCATACCCCAGAAGTAAATAGGTTAAAAGAGTAGCCAAGAAAATCTTAAACACATAGTTTTAGAAAATGTGACAAATTGCTTACACAGAAGGAAGAAAATATCACAAAGGAATGAAACTTTTTTTAGCCTAAGTACATAATGTAGTATATATTATACTTCCTTTTGCCTTTTTTAATGTATCATAGTAATTTCTTCATCCTTAAATCTTTCTTGGAGAAAAGATACATAGAATAATTTTGTAGGTAAGTGGGGAACATGAGAAATTCTTTTCCAAAATCTATTGACATTGCATGTGTCATTAAGGAACGAAAATGTGCTCAGAAAATCCAAGTAATGCCGGAAACCTAGGGAGTCAAAGAATACGGGCCCCTTAATATTTTATGATGACTTAAAAGCTGAAATATAGGAGTGTCATGTTGAGCATGGGGGCCATGACTGTAGAGTAGAGAGGAACTTTTTCCAGCTACTATTGAATTAGAATTATATGCTGCCTGGCTTTGCGGTTATAGTCACAGGGCTGTTTTTTGTTTGCCTGCTTGCTTTATCATGGTTATTGTGTGTTCCTTCATGTTGCAGTTTTTATGTATATATTCCCAGAATGTTCTCTTCTAAATTTGGATTTGAGCAAAAAGGGAAAACAGAAGACAATGTATTTTTACAATCCCACAAATCACAGGGGCATCATCACCTGTGCTTCTTGTTGACTTTGGGTGCCTATTTTCCCTCTATTCATTATATCAGCTTGAAGCCTGAGTAGCAGTGAATTTATCCAAATTTACGATCAGAATGTGGAAACAGCAATAAGGATTCAAGAAGCCTAAAATAGATAAGTAGAGTGTGTGGGTTGTCGGAGAGGGTTGGATAAACTGCGGTCATTTAAAGAGAGGAAGAAAGGAGACAACATTGAGTGCCATGGGGCACTCTATCAGCAAGTGCAGGGTTGAGGACATAGAAAAGCAGCTAGGCATTTCAAAAAGGAAGGGTTTACTATAGGAACTTTGTCACAAAGTTTTGGAACGTCTAGGAATAAATGAGAGGAAAAGATAAAGACTGGAGGAGCAAAAGGAAGAAGGGGTGAGATTCTAAGATGAAGAAACAACCAACAGCCCTAGGCTGGAGCCTCGGGGCTGCCCCTGCCGCTGCACTGCTGGGAATACAGAAACTGCAGGAGTCGTTGCTGCAGCCTAGGCTACAGAAGTCTGCAGCTGTCCTGCCCCGTTGCTGTGATGGTAACTTCTAGCAACTTCCGTTGTAGTCAGCCAGAAACTGAAAGCTCTTCTCTCATCTTCTGTTCTCCTGCCAGTGCCTCACATTAGCTGGACTTAGGAAGTCAGGCAAAAAGGAGTCTGTGGAATGCAGCTTCAGTTTTCCAGCCCCAGTTCTACAGAGCAGGGTATGGAAGGGGAAGTGAGTAGCTATACCTGCTCTTGCCATAAACTGGAAAATCACTGTCCACTTGAGTGCAGAATCTTCAGCATGCGAACGGTTCCGAGGAATAGCTAGCATTGGCATTACTTCAAAATTTTCTTTGCATGTTTGGCTAAGAGCATTTCAATTTTGTCTATTGCAGGATTTGGTAAACTTTTCCTTAAAGGTTCAGAAAGCAAATATATCAGTCTTATGGGCCATTCAGTCTCTGTAACAACTATTATCTCTGCTATTATAGTGTGACAGCAGCCATGGACAGTATTAAAATAAATGAGCTTATCTGTGTTCTACTAAAATTTTATGTACAACATCAAGTGGCTGACCTGGAAGTCATAGTTTGTGGACACCTGGTTTATTGAATAACAGAGACCTATTGTCCAAAGAGACGGTACAATGATTTGAAAAATATGAACTCATTGTGAGTAGAACTTAAATGTATTGATTTTGGTTTAATTTGCAGGTCTTTCTTTAAAGAATTGATGCATTGTAAATATGAAAACAAATCTGTACAAGTCCTGTTTGACATTTTGATAGTTTCAGAATACTTAGAAGATTGTTTAATTCCTTTAATTTACTGGTAAATAGACAACCAAACAAACAACAACAAAAAAAAACAACAATAACAAAAACCTTTCAGAGTATTTGGGATTAGAAACAGTTTGTTTCAGAATCGCTTTATAGCAGCTGAGAACCTGTTGTAGAAAAGGGAGACCAATAAACAGAATACCAAGTATGTTTGTGTGGATAAGAGAAGAAGACATAATGTGAGCATCACACCAGGCCATGCAGGCCATTACTGCTGTGCGTAAAAAGTCTAAAAGTTTAAGCCTATTGAAATCTGACCCAAACCTGTCTGAAATTATAAAAACAGTTTAGATTATGCTGAGAACCCTCCTGATGAGAATTAATTACTACAACTTAATCTAGAATATCCAAACTGATACAGAAAATGACTAAATTAATGTTATTGTGGATATTTTCTTAAATTTATTGTATATAATAAATTCTGTTATTTAGTATTAGGTCAAGTAAAAGCGGACCTAATACTCAAACTCTTCACTACAAATGAAGTGTCCACTATGGAATCCTTTAATTCTTTCTGCACCTGACAAATTCAGGGTGTATAAGTAGAACAGCCTTTGTTTAAGGAATTTCAAGTAAATGTTGGGTATGTTACATCATTTTTTAATCTTTTGCCTCTGAAGCATGTAAGCACATGTCATTCAAATTCTGAATATTGCTGGGGATAGGTGTTTATTATATAAACTTAATGCCTTGGAAGAAAGAATAAAGCTTCATAATCTTCAATGTTAAACAATTTTATCAAAAAAATTGTGCTAGATAATGCCTAATGCATACATTTACATTTTCATACATGCATACATGTTTATTCAGTGGTTACTAAGTTATTTGTCTTGATATAAAGCTATTTTTTTGCATAGTACTTTCTCAGCCAATTTGATTGGCCAGTTTCCCAGTGGATGTTTCAGAGTGCAGGATAGTAAGGCAGTATTTACTTATGTAATAAGAATTTGTTATACAGAAAAAAAATTTAAGAGATTTTCATAGTGACATATAAGTACTCATTAAATGTATATTGGGATATGCTAGGTATATTCTGAGTGTGGTTAAACTTCAAAACCTAAGTCTAGAAGGAATAAAATATTTTTTTTCTTACCCAAGTATATGAGCCCCTTCTGGTATCTTATTTTCTATTGCAGGTTTCCCCCGCTCTCCAGAATAATTAAAAGTAGTGTCAACTGAAAGGTTAAACAGTAGGCATTATAACTGAAATTCAAAATTAGTTTTATTCAGAGCCAAGTGCAAAGACTAAAAGCCCAGGAAACAGACACAGAGAAAACTAAGAATATGTGCTGTAGTGTGCTACGCAAGACACGATGCTTACACGTTCTGTTATAGAGAAAATGCGAGAAGCGGATAGTGAAGCAAAGATGGCATTCTTGCCATTCTGATTGGTGCTCAGTCATGTATATGAGATAAAACAAATATGTGGTTAACGTATATAGGGTAAAATGTTAATGAGCATATCTATGTCTTAGGATCTGGAGAGGGATGATTGATTATACCTTACCTTTATGATTTATCTGATAGACAAAAATTGTAATCAGTACAGGTCAGTGAAATGTTTGACAGATTCCAGCCTTGCAGGTTAGAGTTCAGCTTTAGTTCATAGCCCGAGTTTGTATTTCTCATATGTCCAAACTGTAGCCATCTTAGGCCGCTTTAAATTTTTTACTCTGATTTTCCCTTATCTGACAGTAAGAATGCTCACTCCCCTCAGAGAAACTGTACCTTTCAGATCTCACCATGTGCCCCATTGAATTTTTGTTAGAGCACATTGTTCAGTATTGTGTGTATTTCCGAAATTCATAGTCTTTGTGTTTCAGACTGTGTATGAGCCTCGTGTACATGGTGCCATACTACCACCTGTCTACCTATTTCCTTTTTTGCATAGGTTTCACAGTTTTCCTCCCAACAATGGGAAGTTAATATCTGTGTGTCTTCTACTATTTCTTCCATCTCACCTTATCTCATCAACTACTCGAAAAAGAGCACTCATAATTCCACAAGAACGGGCATTCTGAATTTTACAAAGCCCAGGAACCTATTTGACCCTCTCTCTCAAACTCTCATGACCTTTCTTCTACCCAAATAATACATAAATAAATAAAAATCCTTTATCATTAGAAAGCTAGAATGCCTTAAAAGCAAAATGTTGGTTCAACTATCTACTACAGTTTACATTAGCAAGTGAGTGCTTTGTGTACTGAAGATTTTGTATTTGATAGTGATTTTGTACCTCATAAAATCTACAAGGAAAGAGTTATGTTTTACGCTTGTGTAGCTGAAGGACCCAAATCCAAGAAGTTCTCCAGATAAAGGAACAAGACTCTCTATAGAACCTATTAAAATCTTACCCTTTGGGATGTAGGAGACTGCTTACATATTGAAAAACCAAAAGTTTTAGTTCTACTCATCAAGATATTTAATATGTTAGACTAACATTTCTAGCAGATCACCCCACTATACATATGTACTTTGAAACACAGAATCACTTGTTGTAATTATTCTTTCTGAAAACAAAGTACTGCTGAACATTATAAAATTGGTTAGGCAAGTTCAGGCCTCCGGTGACAATTGAATTCCACTACAATTTTCTAAGAAATAATACATTGGACACAATTTTTAAAAGCCGAGTTACATGACATATAACCTCTATTTATACAAACTAGAAACATGTTAACTTTATGACCTACTAAAGTTGATTTCATTTCTCTATGTTTATATTTAGAAATTATTCCATTTGTCTTTTATGTTTTCATATATGAATAAATAATATTCTTTTTGCAAAATACACTTGAAGTGCTTAGAAAATACTAACCACACAATGTCATCTTAGGCAAGTATGGCAACAGATTGTAATACTAAACAAAAACTATTCTGTTTCTCACCTACAGACAATTGATTAGTCAAAACCACATGATATTTGTGGCTCTAGATCCTACGAATTTCCACTGATAATATGGCTAGACACACACATAAACACACTTACAGAAATACACATAATATGTTTTCAGTTTATATATATATGTGTGTGTATACATGTATGTATATAGATTTTGTGTATGTAATCTGTATATAAATTCTGTATATGTATACACTATATATATTTACACATATAGTATATATAACATGTGTTTATATATATAAAACTTGATGAATGTTGTTTAATTACCAGTTTTCATAAGGTGGGAAATATATATGTATATGTACATACACAACGCAGATACACACATATATATACACATATACAGACAGACATATGCAATTTTTCTATCGTAACATAAAGAAAATGCAGCACTTCCTTTTTCAAGCCGATGGCAAAATTCAAGTGATTTCAAACTGGGAAAGAAAAATAGGTAGAATGTATTGTTGTGATATTGAGTATGTGGTTCTTTTTATTTCTTAAAAGTGATTCATTGAAGAGGAAACTGTAAACAAGGGAAAACTACTTGAATTTGCAGCCCAGTAACAGGGAAATACTAAGTGAATGTCCTGTAATCATTTGAATTTCTCTGTAAGGTTCAATGAGCTCGAGAATAGCAGTCCATGTTTAATTCGTATGGTAAGAGGTAAATCACAGGCAGATGAAAAACCTTTCTACCTTCATGCAGTTGAAACTTACCAAGATAAAAAGTAATTCATTTGCAGTGGAAAGGTTGTACTTGGTTCTATTCTGTTGAACAGAGAGTATTCATAGTGCCAAGGTAACGTTCTCTAAACTAGGATAATATGACTTTAAAACCAAGTTGGATTGGAGGGTAAAAAAATCAGTTTTTCAAAAAAGACAGAAAAAAAATTGCTTCCTGGAAGGTTGGTGGAGCTGGGATCATGAGAATATATATGGTCTAGTTGATCTAGCATCTCTCTAGTGTAAGTCACATGCCAACATGGGAAAAGTAAGGACAATGCTATGTGGTTACGACGATAGAGGTCACATTGAGGTGACTGATGTAGTGGTCTTGCCTTGTGATGATTAAAAGTTATCTCTTATAATTTTAAGAAAAACTAATGGACAGAAAATAAAAACAAAGGTAAACAATTAAGCCCGAGATTTCTGGGAAGGTTTTAGTTGAGGAGTCATTGACAGGTCTGATCTGTACCCTATTAATAGGTTAGGTTTAGAATAAAGCCTACTAAAAATCCCTGATGATTTTGTATTGTTAACTGCTCATTCTCAAACTAAATGGTTATAAAAATTCTTCTAAGATACTCATGTCTATTACTTTGCTCCTGCACAATGCAAATATAAAACCATCTTTATCAGTATGATTTACAGTTACCCTTTCTGATGTCATGGGAAGAATCAGTTTTCTATAATTATTTTCACTGAAAATTACTGTGTTATTGACTCTATTCTATCAACTTACTATAAAATATACTTTATTTCCTTCAGATTGCTAGTTATGCCAGTAATGTCAATAAAAATAAGCAAGCAGAATATGTAATCGTTGGAATCTATTACACTAAGAAATATTTATGAGACAATCATAGGCAATTGAATAACTCAGATACCTTCAGAAATTAACTTAAATATCTCTGAATTTTAGTCAATCCAGATAAAAGAGCTAATGAGAACTGCCTTATACAAATATTATGAAAAAATGAAATAATGAATATTCAGCACACGATAGCCCTTATTCAGGGTCTATGTTTGCCCATTTTAAACATTTTTCCACTTAAAATAACAAATAAATGACATATTATATTACTTTGTCTAGTAATGTCAGTGACAGAAAGCTTTAATTTAAATTCCATGCAAATAACTTATTGTGAGATCTGAGGGTTTGACAGCCAGTGCTCCTAGATCTCAATACATATCACATCTGCTTTTCTTCTTTAAAAAAGAGCAAGTTCACTTAAAAATATATGTTGTAGGCATCCTATTATGAAAAAGGTGGGAGGGGTAAGGATGGAGCAAATGTCTAAAGAATGAGAGTTACTGTTTTGGTAGAAGGTGGAAAATGTGCCTTTGTTTTTATTCAAGATTAGTTTCATTACCTGTATTTTGGGTCCCAAATCCTATTGCCAAGGAATTTGATTGAATTTCTCTTACCCTATGCTGTATCTTCTATCTTGCCCCTACTGTTGGTTTTTTTACCATTAGCTTGGATCTTTTTTATCTTAAGAATTAACCACAAATAGGCTTTAATATATCCCCTATCTTAAAATAAAACCCTAAATAATGCATCTTACCATCTGCTGCCCCCTCAAAACACACTATCTTAGCTTAATGTTGCTGTAATAGAATATCTGAGACTGAGTAATTTATAAAGTAAAGAGGTTTATTTGGCTCATCATTCTGGAGGTTGGAAAGTCCAAGAGCATGGCACTGGCATCTTTTTGGCTCTCGGTGAAGGCCTTGTGCTGCAACACAACATGGCAGAGAAGTGGAAGGGGAAGTGAGTGCGTACACACACAAAAAAAGACTAAATATGAGAGGCAACCTTGCTTTATATCAACTTGCAATTTTGAGAGACTCAATCCATTGCTGAGATAACTAATCAATTCCTGGGAGATCTAATCCAGTCTTTCAAGAGACTAATCCATCTTAAGAACCTACTCACCTCTCAAAGGTACTACCTCCCTACACAACCACCTTAGGGACCAAGCCTCAGTTGGAGGTTTGGTGGGCACAAACCAACCATATTCAAACCATAACACACACACACACCCACACACACACACACACCTAGATTGAAAGAATCAACTAGATGCCAATGTACAAGTCTCAAACTTTAGCATGCATCAGAACCCCTGAAAGGCTGTAATGTTGCCTCACAACCCAGAGATTCTGACTCACAAGTTCTCAGGTAACAGTGATACTGCCAATCAAGGAATCACTACAGTATAAGGAATACTAAGACATCTCTGGAAATGAAAACAAAAAAATGATGTTAATCAGATGTTCTTCCAGGGAGAGCACTGTGTGTATGTTGGATAGGACTTCTCTTGCATTTTCTTTTCTGTAATGTAAATTGTAATCAGCAGTGAGCTTGTAATAAGACTCTACAAAAGTAAAATGGTCTGATTTGAAGTATTTTCTGATTCCTGTGGTGCAAATGTTTCTACCATGACTTATTTCACAATACAAATGTGAAATCAGTGAACTAGAAGTTGGGAAGAGATATATACCTGTAGGTCTCTTGCAAGCAGTTAGGAGCCAGTTCATCACACCACTAATTAATGTAAGTGGAGATAATCTCTTATTGACAGAGTAGCTGTGATGGACACAAGTGAAACTCAGACAATCTAACTTTGCCTGTGGAATTTCTCTCCCTTTTCTATCACTTATCTTCATTTTCTTCCTCCTTGAATTAATCTTTGTTCTGTGAAACGTTAATGTGATGATTTTTTTTTTTTTAAATACCGGAAACTTTATATGTTTGCAAAGGTTGTTACTTTGGGAAGGGAGTGGTTAATATCTCATAATTTACAAAAACATCCCATCCCAGGAATCCATAAGAAGGGTTCATTAGAAAAACTTGAAAAGGAGGAGGGTGTTGGGGTAAGACATTGTTACACTCTGTGAGTTGTTGAGGATTTCTACTTCAGTCCCATATTTATTTGACTTAGCCCAGAAATTTGGTTAGCACCCTCTCATTACCAATATTAATAAACTTTCCAGATGCATTTATGAATTTTATTCATCTAAATGTTATCTTCAAGTCCCAAGAGAAAGGAAAATAAGGAAAATTAAAATCTATGAGAATTGGCAGTCATGATCATTCTGTTTTCTCAACAACATGACCATGGTCCATGTCATGCACATCTATGTGAAGAGACCACCAAACAGGCTTTGTGTGAACAGCAAGGCTTTTTAATCACCTGGGTGCAGGCGGGCTGAGCCTGAAAAGAGAGTCAGAGAAGGGAGATAGGGGTGGGGCCGTTTTATAGCATTTGGGTAGGTAAAGGAGAATTACAGTCAAAGGGGGTTTTTCTCTGGCAGGCAGTGGTGGGGATCACAAGGTGCTCAGTGGGGGAGCTTTTGAGCCAGAAAAGGAATTTCACAAGGTAATATCAGTTAAGGCAGGAACAGGCCATTTTCACTTCTTTTGTGGTAGAATGTCATCAGTTAAGACAGGAACCGGCCATCTGGATGTGTAGATGCAGGTAACAGGGGATATGATGGCTTAGCTTTGGCTCAGAGGCTTGACATTCCTGTCTTCTTATATGAATAAGAAAAGTAAAACAAAATAGTTTTGAATGTTGGGGCAGCAAAAATTTTGGGGGAGTGGTATGGAGAGATAATGGGCGATGTTTCTCAGGACTGCTTCAAGTAGGATTAGGGCGGTGTGGGAACCTAGAGTGGGGAAGATTAAGCTGAAAGAAGATTTTCTGGTAAGAGGCAATATCGTGGGGTTGTTAGAAGGAGCATTTGTCATATGGAATGATTGGGTGATGGCCTGGATGCAGTTTTGTATGAATTGAAAAACTAAATGGAAGACATAAGGTCTGAATAAGAGAAGGAGAAAAACAGGTATTAAAGGACTAAGAATTGGGAGGACCCAGGACATCTAACGTTTGGGATTTGAGCAGTTTGGGATAGCACCAGGAGATTTGGGATAGCACCAGGAGATATCAGCTGTGATAGCTTGGAGAAACATTGCAAACTGGCAGTGTAAACACAAGCAGGGCATTTATGAGTAGTTGAGAACGGTGAATAGGAGTATGACTAGACATAATATAGTAGGGATGACACGTTTTGGGGGTGTTGTCCAGGTTGGTCTGGTGTCTGGAATGAGACTGGGACCTAATAAAAAGGAGTGTCCACATAGGAGCTCAAATGGGCTGAAACCTGTAGCATTCCGAGGACAGGCCTGAATTCTGAGAATTCAGAGAGGGAAAGTGATAAAAGTATTGTCTAGTCCTTTTTAAGTTGGTGACTGAGATTGGTGAGGTTTGTTTTTAAAAGACTATTAGTCTGTTCTACTTTTCCTGAAGATTGAGGACGGTAAAGGATATAAAGGTTTCACTGAATACCAAAAGCCTGAAAAACTGCTTGGGCAATTTGACTAATAAAGACCGGTCCATTATCAGACTGTATAGAGGTGGAAAGGCCAAACCGAGGAATTATGTCTTACCCAACGGAAGAAATGACCACAGTGGCCTTCTAAGACCCCATGGGAAAGGCCTCTACCTACCTGATGAAAGTGTCTACCTAGACCAAGAGGTATTTTAGTTTTCTGACTTGAGGCATGTGAGTAAAGTCAATTTGCCAGTCCTGGGTAGGGGCAAATCCCTGAGCTTGATGTGTAGGGAATGGAGCGGGCCTGAAAAATCTTTGAGGGTTAGTAGAACAGCAGATGGAACACTGAGAAGAGATTTCCTTGAGGATAGATTTCTAGGATGGAAAGAAAATGAGAGGTTCTAAGAGACAGGCTAGCAGCTTGTAACCTAGATGGAAGAGGTTATGAAATGATGACAGAATAGAATGGGCCTGTGAGGCTGGAAGGAGATATTTTCTTTGGTCTGAGAACCATTTGCCTTGTGTGGGAAGAGATTGATAGGTGGAAATTTCAGCAGGGGAGTAGGTGGGAGTGGCCGATGTGAAGGAGGAAAACTGCTGTGAGGGATAGAAGTTGGAATGCTAGCTGCTTTTTTAGCTAACTTATCAGCATAAGCATGTCCTGAGCAATGGGATCTGATGCCTTTTGATGGCTGCTTTTTTAGCTACCTTATCAGCATAAGCACTGTCTTGAGTGATGGTGGGAGGAGGAAAATAGATTTGGGAAGTTATGAGAACTGTAGGGAGTGAGTTGAGCATAGTTTGTGATTTTTAGGGCCTCTGAAAGTATGAAGACAGCGGCAGCCGCTGCACGCAGGCATGAGGGCTAGGCCAAAACAGTTAAGGTCAAGTTGTTTGGACAGAAAGGCTACAGGACGCGGTCCCAGCTCTTGTGTAAGAATTCTGACCCCACTAACCATACCTAGGAAGGAAAGGAGTTGTTGTTTTGCAGAAGGGATTGGGGTTTGGGAGATTAGCTGGAAACAATCAGCAGGGAGAGCACATGTGTTTTTATGAGAATTATGCCAAGATAGGTAACGGATGAGGAAATTTGGGCTTAACTGAAGTAATGGGGGCTGTGTGTGAAGCTTTGCAGGAGCACAGCCCAGGTAATTTGCTGAGCCTGATGAGTGTCAGGGTCAATCCAAGTGAAAGCGAAAAGAGGCTGGGATGAAGGGTGCAAAGGAATAGTAAAGAAAGCATGTTTGAGATCCAGAACAGAATAATGGGTTGTGGAGGAAGGTATTGAGGATAGGAGAGTGTATGGGCTTGGCACCATGGGGTGGATAGGAAAAACAGTTTGGTTGATAAGGCACAGATTCTGAACTAACCTGTAAGGCTTGTCTGGGTCTAGGACAGGAGAAATAGAGGAATTGTAAGGAGAGTTTATAGGCTTTAAAAGGCCATGCTCTAACAGGTGAGTGATAACAGGTTTTAATCCTTTTAAAGCATGCTGCAGGATGGGATATTGGCATTGAGTGGGGTAAGGGTGATTAGGTTTTAATGAAATGGTAGGGGTGCATGATCAGTTGCCAAGGAGAGAGTAGAGGTGTCCTATGCTTGTGGGTTAAGGTGGGGGGAATACGAGAGGAGGATGCGAAGGAGGCTTTGAACTGGGGAAAGGGTGGCAATAAGTTGTGGCTGTAGTCTAGGAACAGTCAGGGAAGCAGACAATTTAGTATGTCTTGGCCTAATAAGGGAACTGGGCAGGTGGGGATAAATAAAAAGGAGTGCTTAAAAGAATATTGTCTAAGTTGGCACCAGAGTTGGGGAGTTTTAAGAGATCTAGAAGCCTGGTCGTCAATGCCCACAACAGTTATGGAGGCAAGGGAAACAGGTCCTTGAAAAGAAGGTAATGTGGAGTGGGTAGCCTCCGTATTGATTAAGAAAGGGACGGGCTTACCTTCCACTGTGAGAGTTACCTAGAGTGTCTGTGATGGTCCTGTAGGCTTCCAAGACAATCGGGCAGTGTCAGTCTTCAGCTGCTAAGCCGAGAAGATCTGGGAAGGAGTCAGTCAGAGCCTTGGGCAGAGTTCCAGGGGCTCTGGAAGTGGCTGCCAGGTGAGTGGAACAGTCCAATTTTCAGTGGGGTCCCACACAGATGGGACATAGCTTAGGAGGAATCCTGGGTTGCAGACATTCCTTGACCCAGTGGCCAGATTTCCAGCACTTGTAGCAAGCTCCTGGGGGAGGAGGTTCTGGAGGAACCCCTGGCAGCTGCAGTTCAGGCATTTGGAGTTCTTGTGTGCTGGAGATGTGGCTGGGGTTTCTCTCACAGTGGAGGCAAGGAATTGCAACTCAGAAATACGTTGCTACTTGGCTACCTCTACTTTATTATTGTACATCTTGAAGGTGAGGTTAATTAAGTCCTGTTGTGGGGTTTGAGGGCTGGAATTTAATTTGGGGTGTTTTATTTAATGTCTGGAGAAGATTGGGTAATACAATGTGTATTGAGAATAAGATGGCCTTCTGACCTTTTAGGGTCTAGGGCTGTAAAGCGTCTCAGTGTTGCTGCCAAATGAGCCATGAACTGGGCTAGGTTTTCATATTTGATGAAAAGAGCCTAAAGGCTAACTGATTTGGGAGAGGTCAGATAAAGAAAAAGGAGCATTAACCTTGACTATGTCTTTAGCTCCAGTCACCTTTTTAAGAGGAAATTGCTAGGCAGGTCGGGGAGGGCTAGTCAGGGAATGAAACTGTCAGCCAGACCTGGTGTGAGGAGGGGAGGGGATAAAAGGATTATAGGGTGGGGGAGCGGAGGCTGAGGAAAAATTAGGATCTAGCTTGGCCTGGAGAGAAGGGGAGAGGTCAGATGGGTCTGTAGAAAAGGAAGATTAGAAAGACTCAGCGATGCTTGGGGTTGGGACAGAGGGGACAGGCGGGAGGGAAAGAATGAAGATTTGGGACGAATTGCATTGGGAACAGAGACTAGGGAGGGACCCATATGTAAAAGAATGCCTGGACATCAGGCACCTCAGACCATTTGCTCATTTTACGACAAGAATTATTTAGATCTTATAGGATGGAAAAATTGAAAGTGCCATTTTCTGACTATTTGGAACTACTGTTGACTTTGTATTGGGGTCAAGTGGCATTGTAGAAAAAAATAAGGCTTTTAGGTTTTAGGTCAGGTGTGAGTTGAAGAGGTTTTAAGTTCTTGAGAACACAGGCTAAGGTTGAAGAAGGAGGAATGGAGGGTGGAAGGTTGCCCATAGTGAAGGAGGCAAGCCCAGAGAAAAGGGAGAGTAGAGACACGGAGAGAAAGAGTTGGGGAGTTCTTGCCCTCCAGAAAAGTGGGAAAGGGGTGGGGATGTGGAGATAAGGGGTCAAGGCACAGAGATAAGGGGTCATGGGGTTTTTGCCCTCCAGAAAAGCAGAGAAGGGGTAGAGACAGGGAGAGAAGAGGTCGGGGGTTCTTGCCCCCCCCCCAAGAAAAGCGGTACTTGCCGCTAAGGGTGAAGGACCAAGTCAGGAGTCCCTGTGTGGTCAGACACCTCTGAAACATGGGTGAATAATCAGGCAGGCATCCCTGCATGATTAAACACCAAGGGAAGACTGTCTTCCCAAGTCCATGACCAGCACTGGAGTTTTGGGTCCATGGATAAAAAGCATCTCCTTTGTCTCTACCAGAAAAGGAAAGGAACAGAAATTAAGAGAAGAGAGAGATTAAAGTGTGCTGCCAAGATTGAAAGGAGAAAGAGGTTGAGGGATAGTGAAAGAGGTTGGAGAAGAGAGTAAAAAGAGGCCGCTTACCAGATTTAAAATTGGTGAGATGCTCCTTGGGCTGGTCGGTCTGAGGACCCCAGGTCGTAGGTGGATCTTTCTCATGGAGCAAAGAGCAGGACAGGGGATTGATCTCCCAAGGGAGGTCCCCCAATCCGAGTCACGGCACCAAAATGTCATGTGTGTCCATGTGAAGAGACCACCAAGCAGATTTTGTGTGAGCAATAAAGCTTTCTAATCACCTGGGTGCAGGTGGGCTGAATCCAAAAAGAGAGGACCAAAAAGGTGGGGCCATTTTATAGAATTTGGGTAGATAAAGGAAAATTATAGTCAAAGGGGATTGTTCTCTGGCGAGCAGGGGTGGGGAACACAAGCTGCTCAGTGGGGGAGCTTTTGAGCCAGGATGAGCCAGGAAAAGGAATTTCACAAGGTAATGTCATCAGTTAAGGCAGGAACAGGCCATTTTCACTTCTCTTGTGGTGGAATGTCATCAGTTAAGACAGGAACTGGCCATCTGGATGTGTACGTGCAGGTCACAGGGGATATGATGGCTTAGCTTTGGCTCAGAGGCCTGGAAGTCCAGGCTGGTCTTTTAACAGAGCTAATACGGAAAGCAAAAGGCAGAACTGTGTCCAAGTATGGCCAGCTTGAGAAATGTTTTCAGGCGTGCTTGCTGTTCTGTCATTCAGACCACAGGGGTGCTTTCTGATTGTTTTATAAGATCATAGAACTAAATCCAAAGAATAATAGGCTCATATTTTACCCCCAAATTCCAGATCCTCCAATCAGAGTGCCCTAATATTTTCTTGGAGTGAAAGATGGATCAAAACAACTTTAAAGTATTTTAAATGCAGTTTATGGGGTGGGGTGAAGGTGGGGAAATGTAAACAAAGGATAAGAAGATTTGCAAGGACTTTAATTAAAATAAATCAGCTTTTGTTTTTCATGTATTTTATACAAAGTAGAAGATGGCAATAAGTGGTTTAACATGAAATTCTCTTTGGGAAAGCAGAGGCTTTCCCAATACTAGTCTGGAAATTCCCTTTGATTTTACACTTGACAATCGGTTATCTTCCTGGAAAGTGTTGAAGATGGTGAGCTGTTGGTACAGAATTGACAAAAAGTTGTTTGGAGTTTACCAAGATCAGTTGACAGTTTAGGCAAGACTGATGAAAAATCTTAAAAGTCAGTGCTGCCTTGCCTCAGTCATATTCAGATGAACATAAGGCTACCTATAACTAGTAAATCTCATGCTCCATAACTTCAGGGTGTATTATGTGACTCTATCTTTCCCCAGTAGTTATTTGTGGTTAAAAAAAAAAAAATCCAGAAAATCCAGGTGAACACATACAGGATTTAGGTGTTGATCTTAGGACATATAGAACTAGAGAAAAACTATGTTTCAGTACCTCATTTCTCAAAAAGATGGAGCCCCAGGGAAGAAAGTTTTGTGGTAGAAAAAGGGTATAGCAGGCTAATCCCAGAATAGTCCAGAAAAAAATTACAAGTGGGAACTGAATTTAAAGAAGTGATAGTAAAATTGCGTGTCCTGGTCTGAGTCTATTGGATTTATTTTTCGTCTTATTTCTTTTTCATTTCCCAAGCCTCATTCCCTTTGTGTAGCTTTTCCTTGAAGAACTTTTTCTTTGTGTGATGTGAATAGAAAAGTAGTATGTAAGGTATTTTCATACTAAAGTAGTATGTAAGGTATTTTTATTAAGGTAAATTCCCACTTTGAATGGAAATCTATCGAAGACTCTGTTAAGATAAATGACTGCATCCATAATAATGGAATTCCCAGGTCTGCAGCAGGCAAATACAAAATCACTTTCAGACAAAATTATTACATGGCTCATCAATTTGTACCACATATTTCTAGGCTGCCCTTGATTTGAACTTACAGACTTAATATGAATGCTTTGATTACATTCAATTTAAGTAAAACGAATAAATAAAATAGAGCCCAAGAAACTCCAGCTGAAATTTTTTTTTCTGATCTGTAGAATTTAATTTAGTGTTCAACTTAGTGACTTTTTTTCTACATGGGTGTAAAACTTGTTTACTCCAAACAATGTAAATACATTTTAAAATCTTAGATTTAGATTTCAAATAATCTTTTCTTTCTTCTCTGTACAAAGTGTCATGTTAACTCCTCTCCTGGGCACCATCTAATGGGCCTTTCTTCCTTTGAGTTCTCATAACCTGCCCTTGTCCTTTATCATGGAAGTCTCATTGTGAGCAGCATTTCCTCGTTTCTAGAACCAGAAATAATTATAGCTAATCATCTTTATTTTAAAAATCTATTTATAATGCTGGCACCTAGGCTTAGAGAATAATTGAGTCACAGAGCCATTGGGAGTAATTCTCTTTGGGTATTTCACAAACTTCCCTCTGTTGGTTTTCCTTACTGGCTACTCTTACTTCCCAAACTACATTTTAGGTAACTTTAGTTCTCCTTTCACTGATTTTCAGGTGTCTTGGTCTTTCCCTTACTTACTCTTTTTGCCTTTTTCATTTTAAATATTATATTCTTGGATTTTATTCCCTAGGAAGTATCTACATATCAAGGCAAATTCTGCAGGAGTAACACCTAACAACTTCACACACCACTGAGACCAAAAAGTGTGAGAGTGGTTTCCCAAAGACCTTCTGATTCTTTTTTTAATCTAAAAAAAGAACATTCTCATCAACAAATTATTTATATACTTGGAATGTGTCTCTCTAGGTATCTTTCACTATCATTTTAGCTTTTAAGAGGCCCAGTCTATGGTTAGCTACCCTAATCATTTATTTAATCCTTGTAAAACACTTTATGTCTTTGCCCATCTAGTGTTATTCCAGTAATGGGATCATATTAAAAAAAAATCTCACAGATCATCTTCAGCCGTGCCACGCCCCAACCTCAGACAGATCCATTTTTTTTTTCACTCTGTTATATCAGATAACTGAATCACCCTTAACTTGATCAAACCATGATTAAAATCTTGAAGAATATTGGTCTTTATCTCTCTTGCTCATCCCATCCAATCCATTGCCAAGTTCAGCTGAGTGTCTCTCCACATGGGTGCCCTTTTCTTATGTCTGTGCTCTTATTGACAGTCCCATTCTCATCATCACAATTTGGACTCTCACCTTCTCTTGCCAGAATACCAAAAACTCATCTCCCTGCCTTGTACCCTTTCTCCTCCCTTTGAAATATCTTCTTTCATACTACTGTCAAAGTTACTGTCTGTCATGTTGCTATGAGCCTGTAATTCTCACATTGTATATCCAGAATTTAAAACTTCTTAGTTTGATCATTAAAACACTGATTATTCAGAGTTTTCTGATATCTTCTCATAGTATTGACCTACACAAATGGTAAAATCAAACAGCAGGTCTTCCCAAAACATGCACTCGTGCTTGCGCTCTTGTAGGTATCTGTTTCCATGACTGCTTACCACTTACCTCATGGCCTATTCCAAGTCACATTTTATTTATGATGTCCTTCTGGCTACCACTTTTACCACCTGTGCCCCCATTACTTCCTATATAACCTTCGGAGAGGATGTACATTCTTGGTTCAGACAGACCTGAATTCAAACCCTAACTCTGCCTATGACTAATTTCAAAACTTTGAAAAAATTTATATCTTTTTTGGGCCTTCTTTTTTTTTAAAAAAATGTAAAATCGATACACAGTATTTTATTTTAATATGAACATTAAATGCAATCATCTATATAGAATACATACATACACCTAGAATATATTAGAAAGTCTAAACACATTGCTTTTTTTGGTAACTCTTCTTTGATATTAATTAAATCCTTTCACTTGCATTTTAGCCATTTGAAATCTTGGTTCATCCTCTACTCATCTGTACATTCAATTAAGTTATTACTTATTTTGTATCCATAATGGATTTTGGATCCATCCATTACTTATTTTGGATAGCAACATACCTAAATCAGGAGATTATGCACAGTACTGAACCTGATTTTTGAGGATGAATTAGATCCCCCAGGGGATTTAACATTTGTGAATATGTAACAACACATGGTCTGGCCACTTGTCATCTCCTAAGTCTAACAGGTTTCTGTTAACCACAGCTAAAGGTGTTTACCTGAAGTGATACTCTCTATGAGCTTATATGATCAAATGTATAAAGAGAGCCCAATAACTCAAAAATATGGGGAAACAATTAGAGAACTGGAAGAAATGATAAACAAGCATGAAGTTGGACCATTGTCCCTGGACTTTGCCCTAACTCATACATTCAGGACGAGTCATATTAGGGAAAATAAGTTCAAAATTATTTAACTTAAGAATGAAAGTTTAAAATAAATTTTCAAATTTCAAATCAAAATTATTTACACAACAGAGACAATTGAGGTGGGGTAGTGATCAGAAGCTCCTCTGCTGCTATTAGAACTGCACTGACTCAAAGGCTTGAAAGAGAGAGAGTGAGAACACCACTTTAGATAAAAAAATAATTCAATAACATCATGAAACAAACATGTTCTGGAACATATTTAGTGGCAATAAGTATTCTATCTAAAATGTGTGTTTCACATACTTTTGAAATAACAGGTTGTAAAATTGCATTAGATGAAAAAGAATTTTCTACCATTATCTCCAGGTTTTTTTGGGAAAACAGAAACTTCTATGAATTTTCTATGCTAGTCAAAGCTATGAAGGATGTTTGGGACTATTTTTTTCTAAACTTTATGTGAGAATCCTACAATAAATATTTACTGTTAGGAGAGTCAAATCATTATTTTTTTCCACATGAAAGAGATTAAGTGAAGCAGAATCTTTGATGGTCTGCTGTGAATTGTTCCCAGTGACTGAGAAATTTCTGAAAACCACTTCCAAATCAATTACAATATTAAGTAAACTTTGGCTTTAGGAATACGAGAGAGAAGATGTGCGTTCATGTTGGGAAAGAACAGATATGCCCACAATAATTAGTCTATTACTTGTTTGAAAAGGGTGTTTTCCTACTAATTTCGAAGTATTAAGCAAATAAGGATATACTGAGTATGTATTTCATGGAAAAATAAGAAACTTCTTACAGTATGATTCCTAAAGGATTATGATGCATTATCATTTGGGGTTGGTATGAAGCTTATCTTTTTGGGGTTTCCAATTTTAATTTCCATTTGTGGAGCTTAGATTTTTTTTAATGTGCCTCATCTTTGGCACATTAACTAAAGACAGGTTACCAAATACTGACCCTGAAATAGCAGTAAGTCTCATTTCTTGTGGAAAGGATCCTGTTCAATGAAATAAAACACATATACTTAGAAGTTGTAAAACTGCAGTTATGATTTGGAGTCTTAAAAGCTTCATGACATTGCTCTGGGCAATGCCTTTTTGGTTATAATCCCAAAGTATAGGTACCAAAAGCAAAAATATGTAAATGGGATTCCATCAGACTAAAAAGCTTCTGTTCAGCAAAATGAATAATTAACAAAGTGGGAGATTTGATTTCTATATTCTGCTTCACATCCTTATAGAAAGTAGTCTTGGAATCACCATATTCCTTTGTTTTCAAACTCTTTGTCAATAATACCTCTGTAGATCTCTTTTTATTACTTCCTGAAGGAAATATTATCATTTTTTCATCTTATGAATAAATTTCCCTTTTCATTTATATGAACACAAAATACTTCTTAGCCACTTTGTGTTTTATTTCTCTTCGCAATTTTTCTTATTGCATATTGCTGGATTCTGAAGTCTTATCACTAAATAACTTTTAGACATCAATTGATATGGAATAAAAGAAACAACTGTGGCTGTAGAAATGCTGCTTAGATCTCTTGGTTTCCATCTTTTGCCATCTTTCAATAGTATTCATAACTTTGCTCTGTCCATCTCAGCAAGGACACAATAAAGACCATATATGTGAAAAGGTGTTGAAAAACTGAACAACAATATAAACATTAAAGCATTTTTTCTTTAGATTCTTACATTTTAGCATTCATAACTTGAACATGCTTCCTTCTCTTATAAAATTGTTTTAATCACTAAACATTATCACTCTTCTTTTTTTGATTTGCATAAAATGTGCATCTTTGATCAATCTAATTTTTTATATTTACTTTCCTGTTGAAAATGAATATGACCAAGTGCCATGGCTTGTGTCTGTAATCACAGCACTTTGAGAGGCTAAAGTGAGAGGATTGCTTGAGCCCAGGAGTTTGAGACCAGCCTGGGCAACATAGTGAAACCTGATCTTTACTTTAAAAAGAAAAAGAAACCTTACACCAGGTATGTTGTCCTGAAGGGAAGGGAAGGGAGGGGAGGGGAGGGGAGGGGGAAGGAGAGAGGAGGGGAAGGGAGGG
>NW_016809038.1:264197-266697 GCF_001698545.2 Rhinopithecus bieti
AGGGGAGGGGAGGAAAGGAACAGGAGAAAGTGAATAGCAAGAAAAATTATGTTCTATGCAAATGTTAAAAAAAAACTAGAATGGGTTAAGGATCAAAATGGAAATTTTGCTACACACATTTTTAATTTTTTCTCTCAAGTTCAACTGATAATTCCTGGAACACAAATCTTTTTTTAGAATACAAATCTTGATTCAAGTTAAGAATTAGGGTGTAGGGTGTAGGTTAGGGTGGTAGGGGGAAATAGAGGAATCTCAAACTAGAGGGCCTTTATGTGTCTGTGGGCTAGGCACTGGGAACCTTATATAGGATATTTATTTAACCGTGGCCTAGTTTTCTCACTTCAGCATGATGAACCCTTCATATTAGATAATTCTTATAGATAGAAGCTGTCTCGTGCATTGGAGGATGTCAACATCTCTGGATTTCAACCTATTATTTGCCAGTGGCACTTCATTTTACCCCAAAGGAGACTATCAAACATGTCTTCAGACATTGCCAAATGTCCCCTGCAGGTTAATAATCTTCTCCATTGGGAATCTTTGTGTTAGGGCAATTTTAATCTGCAATGAAAGATTACACATACCTTTTGTTTCTCAGCTGGTTTTATGATTGAGAAAAAATACAAGACAATTCAAGCGAATTGCTACTCATTTATTATTAAAGACAATTGATGTTATGTACTTTTGGGAAGATGATGTCTTAGTACAGCACTTTTACTAATGTCTACTATATATAGGTGAACCTCGTGAAAACGTATTTACACTATGACAAAAACTTGCATTCTCAAACCAATTATATTCTAACTTCTCACTAGCAGCTGTGAACTCAAACATGAGCAAAGGTAAGAAATTTTGAAAGACCTCTAGTTAGATTTCTCACCTTTTATATTCTGATTAACTTCTTTTTGAAGAATTTCCTGGACTCTTCTGGATTTTATTGTACTTTTTCTTACTATAAGTAACACCTGGGCCTTGAGCATCGATTACATGTTGCCTTGTATTATTTTCTAATAGTACAATAAATGTTAGAGGTGGCTTCCCAGTGGGATTACAAGCTCTCTGAGGGCAACATACTTCTCTTTTATCTTTCACAACATCCAGTACGGTGTCATAGTCATTAATACTGAGTATAATTGTTGGGTTCTATCAATTATACTCAGTATTAACCCAGATGTGGGTTCTACTCAGGGTTCTATCAACCCAAGGCTGGGTAAATTTGAACAATTCAGTTTCCCCAAGTACATAGCCACATGTTTGAGTTCTATAGCTAACTTCCATGCATTCAAAACAACTCTTTTATTAGAATTCAACTTCTTATTTAATTTTCCAACTTGCCTAGACGAAAGAATACAGTGATGTTGCTAACTTGGTTGTCAAGATCCATAATTGATACAAAATTTATTGTGAATTAATATTTAAGCACCCTAAATTTGTACATCCATATCTTGTGAGCCTATTTCATATAATACAGTGTTTAAAGTGGTGTATTAAATGCTTATAGGTTTATTAACCTGAAAACTCAAGAGAATTGAATTAGCCTTTTGTATGCAGAATTATTTTAAGGAAAAAATTTCTCTGAATGTGAAATTTTCGGAGTAGCAATTCTGAAAATCCATTCCTTTGTATTTCAAAAGACATTTAATTCTCAGTAAAATATGAAAATGATAATTCAAATTGCTACCTAAACCTATTATATTAATAAAATATTTTGAGAAGAAACATTAGCAGAATTGCATATTGATAATGTAACTCCTTATTTGACTTATGGTTTTTGTTGTTACTTTAATAATAGTCATCCCTTATTTTGGGGCCACAATGTAGCCAGACTTTGAGTTCAGTCAGTTTTTGTGGCCTCCTCAATGCCATGCAGAAGTAAAAGCTGTGCTGATATTTGCAGTGATAGCACAGCATATCTTTATTAATATCATCAATAAAAACAATAATTCCCTGAGTACTTACTGTGTGTCAGCTTCTACCCTAAACTTTCATAAATCACTTCATCAAATTTTCAGAGCAACTATATGAGGTAGATATTGTCTGACTGTGCAAATAAAAAAAAAATGAAAATATAGGAATGCGAGAAGACTTGCAAAACACCACAGTTAATGCCAGCACCCTAGAGTTGAGTTCTTTCAGTTTACCCAACCATATTTCATAACACCAACTCCTTAGACTTCTAGGTCATGGGAAAATGCACTAGCTGTAGCTTGTAGAGAGTAACACAGTTTAAAAATGACTTATTGGCCATTTCTGACCTTTGCCCAAGCTTGCTTTTATCAGAAATTTTTTATTTTCTTTCCCTATCTAACGAATACGTTCTTCACATTAGAAAAACAAATCTAAAATGATGTGACCTGAGGTGGCTTCCCAGCAAGGACTTCCAAACTGCGTTCCAGTGTTCTCAAAAATCTCCATGGAAGTGGTTCAGTAGCCACTGTGATTAAGGGGCAAGAAGAGGAAAGTCCAGGGATCAGGTTACACCTGTCCAGTACCCTTAAGT
>NW_016809038.1:268063-276184 GCF_001698545.2 Rhinopithecus bieti
TTTTTTGAGATGGAGTCTTGCTCTGTGCCCCAGGCTGGAGTGCAGTAGTGCCATCTCAGTTCACTGCAAGCTCCGCCCCCTCATGTTCACGCCATTCTCCTGCCTCAGCCTCCCGAGTAGCTGGGACTACAGGCGCCCGCCACCAAGCCCGGCTAATTTTCTTGTATTTTAGTAGAGACAGGGTTTCACCGTGTTAGCCAGGATGGTCTCCATCTCCTGACCTCGTGATCCGCCCGCCTCGGCCTCCCGAAGTGCTGGGATTACAGGCTTGAGCCACCGCGCCCAGCCTTTCTCAGCAATTTGAAAAGTTCAATAAAGAAAGAGATTTGCTACCTTTGACTGTGGCACCAGTAAAGGAGGTAGACATTACAGACTCTGAGGAAAAGGGGAGGTGAGAGGCAGCTGGAAGAAGAAGGCAGTGATAAACTTCAGCTGGCCGAATCCTTTGTCCTGGCAAATGCAGCACATAACACATTCTACTACATCATCATAAGGAGTATTTGATATTTATAAGATTTTTATAGTTTGGAGATGAACATGCATTCAGAGTTTGAACTGTGTATTCTTTAACTTTGTGGTATTCACTAACAAGTTTAGATTTCAGTTGAGGGAAAAATCATTCTGAGAAAAGAAAGATTTGCAGAGAAACACAGCTTATGGTTTATTTCAGGGAATTTCCCAAAGATATTTATATTACTACTTGATTGATAACAATATTTTCCTCTCCAATAATATTTTCAAATTAGAAATAGTAGTTTTCAGGATTGCAGTTATTAAGCAGAACATTGGGTGTGTGCGAGAGGGAGAAGTTCTTGAGTTTTAATCCTTTCTTGATTTCACTGTTACAAATTACTTTATGCTTGATACTCACAGATTAAAAGATCAACTAGTCCAAATAGTGATTTATTCTATAAATGAGATCAGATTATATAACTGGAGTAGTCAATTATTCTCAAGAGCCATTGTCTCAATATTATGAACTGAATGTTTTTGTCCTCAAAAAAATCATATGCAAAAATCTTAACTCCCAATGTGATTATATTAGAGAGTGGGGCCTTTGGGAGGTCTAATCCAAAAATGAAATTCTAAGTCCCCCAACCATGTGAATGGATCCCTCCTCTTGGCAAGGGCATTTCAAAGCTAACCTAAAGTACTAGTTCAAACCATGATGGAAAGGGAGGTTGAACATGCCTCAGTATACTTCCCTCCTTTTTGGAATTACTAATAGAACAGACTCCTTAAGTCTCATAAGAAATATTTACAATCTATTTTCTCTGAAGTTTGCTACCTGGAAGCTTCACCTGCATAATAAAACCATAGTCTCCACAAACCCTTATTGTAACCCAGACATTCCTTTCTATTGATACTAAACCTTTCAATCAATTGCCAATCAAAGGATTTTTTAATCTGCCTATGACTTGGAAGCCCCTACTTCCAGTTGTTCTGCCTTGTCAGACTGAACCAATTTATTTAAGTCTTACACGGATTTATTTAAGTCTCGTGTCTTCCTAAAATATATAAACCAAGCTGTACCCAAACCATCATGAACACATGTTCTCAGGATCTCCTGAGAGCTGTGTCATGGGCCATTAGTCACTCATATTTGGCTCAGAATAAATTTCTTCAAGTATTTCACAGAGTTTGACTCTTTTTGTTGACAATAATTTGCTACCAAATATGTGGGGTCTTAGGGAAGACTCAGGACTCCAAATTTGTAACTAAGGCACCAGCAGGGACCCACTGAAAGTCCCCCCCCCCACCCCAACTTTGAGCTTCTCCTCTGGTGGAACTGGTAAGTTCTCCTGAGCCCTGGCCCTCCCATTGGTTGACAGTACTTCATTTATTCCGAGCTATTTTTTTTCTTCCTTTGCTCCTAGGAAGTAGTTGTTTAGGATCCTAATTCTAGTTCAGAGGTGCATTCTAAAGGATCTTATCCATTCCTTTTTCTCATAGGGAACCCCCAACAAAATTTGTTTTAAAAGCTTGTTCAGGAAACAAATTTAAGAGCTGATCACTTACTGTTTTGAGCCCTCTGTGAGGTGCTAGATGTCCTGAGAGAGAAACCGAGATGCACAAGACAGCTGAAACACTCAGTGGTGACACATTATGAAGTCCCACCCAAAATCAGCACACTTGTACCTCTACAATAAATCCTAGGCCACATCTCAGTTCCTCCAAAAAAGAAAGAGAAAGAGAGAATGAGAGAAAGAAAGAAAGAGAGAGAGAGAGAGAGAGAGAGAGAGAGAGAAAGGAAGGAAGGAAGGAAGGAAGGAAGGAAGGAAGGAAGGAAGGAAGGAAGGAAGGAAGGAAAGAAGGAAGGAAGGAAGAGAGGAAGGAAGGAAGGGAGGAAGGGAGGAAGCAAGAAAGAAAGAAAGAAGAAGGAAGGAAGGAAAGAGAAAGAAAGAAAGAGAGAAAGAAAGAAAGAAGAAAAGAAAGAAGAAGGAAAGAAAGAAAGAAAGAAAGAAAGAAAGAAAGAAAGAAAGAAAGAAAGAAAGAAAGAAAAAGAAAAGTGAAGAAATGGGAAACAAATATACCTTTCAGGTACCCCGTTGGTTTTGTGCCACCTCTACTTGCAAATGTTTGTATAAAACGAACATATAATGATATTTTGTTCATGTTTGAAACTGATGGACAAATTGCTTCAAGAAAAATTTCAGAGCCCAAATGTTGACCTGCAACTTTACAGTTTCCAGTTTCTCTGTTTTCTTTTATGTCTGCTTTAAATTTGCTGCTACTTTTCTACTGAGAAAAAAAAAACAAACCAAAAAAAAAAAAAACAAAAAAACAAACAAACAAAAAAAACAAAAAGCACTATTGAGATCCAACTGTTTTATGTTTGTTTGTTTTTGCAAACCAGTGAGTTAGTATTAATAATTCAGCGCTAGAGTTCTAAAGTCAAAGCTATGGGATCTTTGTTAATATGAGTGTGCATGTGTGTGTTTATGTGTATGTACAGGTATTTTGTTATGTGTTTTGCTCACAAGGCACTGAATTATCTTAGAGTACTCACAAATTAAATAATACGTTCAAATGCTTTTCTGGTTCATGGGACTTAAGTAAAATCTTTAATAAATAGTCTAGCTTCAAAATTATTGGTAAAGTAATATTAGAAGTGTCTTAAGAATTGTTAGCATTTTTGGTACCATTTTTTGATCAAGCAGATTCATACCTACCCCTGCAGAATACTATAAGGTGTCAAAAGTTGCCATAAGGGTTATGAAAAATAAACCCAGTCCAGAACAGAATGATCTTTGCTTGTGTAATTTTTGATAAGTACAACATTTAATCAACATTTAATGTTGGTTTAATGAAAACAGCTAAATCCTGAGCTATTGGCAAAATACCCATATTTTAACCTTAAGTTTCTTACTTAAGTAAACATCTAAAATTCATGGGCTATAAAAATGCTTAACAGGGGAGATTCCCAAGCAAGATGGCTGAATAGGAACAGCTCCAGTCTGAAACTCCCAGCAAGACCAATCCAGAAGGCAAGTGATTTCTGCATTTCCAACTGAGGTACCTGGTTCATCTCATTGGGACTAGTTAGACAGTGGTTGCAGCCCATGGAGGATGAGCAGAAGCAGGGTGGGGCATTGCCCCACCCAGGAAGTACAAGGGGCTGGGAAACTCCCTCCCCTAGCCAAGGGAAACCTTGAGAGACTGTGCTGTGAGAGACGGTATTATCTGACCCAGATACTATACTTTCCCCATGGTCTTTGCAATGCACAGACCAGGAGTGCCTATAGCACAAAGGCCCTAGGTTTCAAGTACAAAACTGGGCGGCTGTTTGGGCAGACACCAAGCTAGCTGCAGGAGTTTTTTTCATACCCTTGCTGATGTGGTGCCTGGAACATCAGCAAGACAGAACTGTTTCCTCCCTTGGAAGAGGGGCTGAAGCCAGGGAGCCAACTGGTCTTGCTCAATGAATCCTACCCCCATGGACCCCAGCAAGCCAGCAAGCTAAGATCCACTGGCTTGAAGTTCTTACTGCCAGAACAGCAGTCTGAAGTCAACCTGGGATGTTTGAGCTTGGTGAGGGGAGGGGGGTCTGCCATTACTGAGGCTTGAGTAAGCAGTTTTCCCCTCACGGTGTAAACAAAGCCACTGGGAAGTTAGAACTGGGCAGACCCCACCACAGCTTGGCAAAGCTGCTGTAGACAGAATGCCTTTCTAGATTCCTCCTCTCTGGCCAGGGCATCTCTGAAAGAAAGGCAGCAGCCCCAGTCAGGGGCTTATAGATAAAACTCCCATCTACCTGTGACAGAGCACCAAGGGGAAGGGGCAGCTGTGGGCACAGCTTCAGCAAACTTAAGTGTTCCTGACTGCCAGCTCTGAAGAGAGCAGCAGATCTCCCAGCACAGTGCTTGAGTTCTGCTAAGGGACAGACTGCCTCCTCAAGTGGTTTCCTGACCACTGTGCTTCCTGACTGAGAGACATCTCCCAGCAGGGGTCGACATACACCTCATACAGGAGAGCTCCAGCTGGCATCTGGCTGGTGCCCCTCTGGGACGAAGCTTCCAGAGGAAGAAACAGACAGCAATCTTCACTGTTCTGCAGAACCCGCTGGTGATACCCAGGCAAACAGGGTCTGAAGTGGACCTGCAGCAACCTCCAACAAACCTGCAGAAGAGGGGTCTAACTGTTAGAAGGAAAACTAACAAACAGAAAGCGATAGCACCAACTTCAACAGCAAGGGCTTCTGCACAAAAACTCCATCTGAAGGTCACCAACAGTAAAGACTAAAGGTAGATCAATCCATGAAGATGAGGAAAAAACTGTGCAAAAAGGGTGAAAATTCTAAAAACCAGGACACCTCATCTCCTTCAAAGGATCACAACTCCTCACTAGCAAGGGAACAAAACGGGGTGGAAAATGAGTTTGACCAACTGACAGAAGTAGGATTCAGAAGGTGGGTAATAACAAACACCTCTGAGCTAACAGAGCATGTTCTAACCCAGCCAAGGAAGCTAAGAACCTTGATAAAAGTTTAGAGAAATTGCTAACTAGAAGAACCAGTTTGGAGAAGAACATAAATGACCTGATGGAGCTGAAAAAAACACAGCATGAGAACTTCGTGAACCATACACAAGTATTAATAGCAGAATTGATCAAATGGAAGAAAGGATATCAAAGACTGAAGATCAACTTGATGAAATCAAGTGTGAAGACAAGATTACAGAAAAAAAGAATGAAAAGGAATGAACAAAGTCTCCAAGAAATATGGGATTATGTGTAAAGGCCAAACCTATGTTTGATTGGTGTACCTGAAAGTGATGGGGAGAATGGAACTAAGTTGAAAACATTCTTCAGGATATTATCCAGGAGAACTTCCCCAACCTAGCAAGGCAGGCCAACATTCAAATTCAGGAAATACAGAGAACACTACAAAGATATTCCTCAAGAATAACAACCCCAAGACACATAATTATCAGATTCACCAAGGTTGCAATGAAGAAAAAAATGTTAAGGGCAGCCAGAGAGAAAGGTCAGGTTACCCACAAAGACTAACAGTGGATCTCTCTTCAGAAACCCTACAAGCCAGAAGAGAGTGGGAGCCAATATTCGATACTCTTAAAGAAAAGAATTTTCAAACAAGAATTTCAAATCCAGCCAAACTAAGCTTCATAAGTGAAGGAGAAATAAAATCATTTACAGACAAGCAAATGCTGAGGGATTTTGTCACCACCAGGCCTGCCTTACAAGAGCACTTGAAGGACTAAATAAGGAAAGGAAAACCAGTACCAACCACTGCAAAAACATACCAAAATGTAAAGACCATTGACACTATGAAGAAACTGCATCAATTAATGGGCAAAATAATCAGCTAACATCATAATGACAGAATTAAATTCACACATAACAATATTAACCTTAAATTGTAAATGGGCTAAATGTCCCCAATTAAAAGGCACAGACAGGCAAATTGGATAAAGAGTCAAGACCTGTCAGTGTGCTGTATTCAGGAGACATATCTCACATGCAAGACACACACAGGCTCAAAATAAAGGGATGGAGGAAGATTTACTGAGCAAATGGAAAGCAAAAAAAAGAAAAAAAAAAAAAAAGCAGGGGTTGCAACCCTAGTCTCTGATAAAGCAGACTTTAAACCAACAAAGATCAAAAAAGACAAAGAAAGTCATTACATAATGGCAAAGGGATCAATGCAACAAGAAGAGCTAACTATCCTAATTATATATGCACCCAATACAGGAGCACTCAAATTCATACAGTCAGTTCTTAGAGACCTACAAAGAGACTTAAACTCCCACACAATAATAATGGGAGACTTTAACAGCCCACTGTTAATATTAGACACATCAATGAGACAGAAAATTAACAAGGATATTCAGGACTTGAACTCAGCTCTGGACCAAGCAGACTTAATAGACATCTATAGAATTCACCACCCTAAATCAACATAATCTACATTCTCAGCACCACATCCTACTTATTCTAAAATTGACCACATAATTGGAAGTAAGACACTCCTCAGCAAATACAAAAGAATGGAAATCTTAACACACAGTCTCTCAGACCACAGTGCAATTAAATTAGAACTCAGGATTAAGAAATTCACTCAAAACCACACAACCACATGGAAACTGATTAACCTGCTCCTGAATGACTACTATGTAAATAATGAAATTAAGGCAGAAATAAATAAGTTCTTTGAAACCAACGAGAACAAAGACACAGCATACCAGAATCTCTGGGACACAGCTAAAGCAGTGTTTAGATGAAAAATTATAGCACTAAATGGCCGCAAGAGAAAGAGGGAAAGATCTAAAACTGACACCCTAACATCACAATTAAAAGAACTACAGAAACAAGAGCAAACAAATTCAAAAGCTAGCAGAAGACAAGAAATAACTAAGATCAGAGCAGAAGTGAAGGAGATAGAGACATAAAAAAAATTCAAAAAATCAATGAATCTAGCTGCTGGTTTTATGAAAAGATCAGCCAAATGGATGGAATGCTAGCCAGACTAATAAAGAAGAAAAGAGAGAAGAATCAAATAGACACACTAAGAAAGGGAGATCACCACTGATCTCACAGATTTACAAACTACCATCAGAGAATACTATAAACACCTCTATGCAAATAAACTCGAAAATCTAGAAGAAATGGATAAATTCCTGGACACATCCATCCTCCCAAGACTAAACCAGACAGAAGTCAAATCCCTGAATAGACAAATAACAAATTCTAAAGTTGGGGCAGTAATTAATAGCCTACCAACCAAAAAAGCCCAGGACCAGATGGATTCACAGTGAAATTCTACCAGAGGTACAGAGAGATGCTGGTACCATTTCTTCTGAAACTCTTCCAAACAATGGAAAAAGAGGGACTCCCCACTAACTCATTTTATGAAGCCAGCATCATCCTGATACCAAAACCTGGCAGAGGCACAACAAAAAAAGAAAATTTCAGGCCAGTATCCATGATGAATATCGATGCAAAAATCCTCAATAAAATACTGGCACACTGAATCCAGCAGCACATTAAAAAGCTTATCCACGACAATCAAGTTAGCATCATCCCTGGGATGCAAGCCTGGTTCAACATATACTAATCAGTAAACATAACCCATCATATAAACCAAACCAATGATAAAAACCACATGATTATCTCAATAGATGGAGAGAAGGACTTCGATAAAATTCAACATTTCTTCATGCTAAAAACACTCAATAAACTAGGTATTGATGGAACATATCTAAAATAATAAGGGCTACTTATGACAAACCCACACCCAATATCATACTGAATGGGTAAAAGCTGGAAGCATTCCCTTTGAAAACCAGCACAAAGCAAGATACCTTCTCACCCCTCCTATTCAACATAGTATTGGAAGTTCTGGCCAGGGCAATCAGGCAAGAGAAAGAAATAAAGGTATTCAAATAGGAAGAGAGGAAGTCAAATTATCTCTGTTTGCAGATGACATGATTGTATATTTAGAAAACCCCATCTTCTCAGACCCAAAACTCCTTAAGCTGATAATCAACTTCAGCAAAGTCTCAGAATATAAAATCAATGTGCAAAAATCACAAGCATTCCTATGCACCAATAATAGAGAGCCAAATCATGTGTGAACTCCCATTCACAATTGCTACAAAAGAG
>NW_016809038.1:276445-282209 GCF_001698545.2 Rhinopithecus bieti
ATATAAAATCAATGTGCAAAAATCACAAGCATTCCTATGCACCAATAATAGAGAGCCAAATCATGTGTGAACTCCCATTCACAATTGCTACAAAAAGAGTAAATTACCTAGGAGTACAACTTATAAAGGACGTGAAGGACCTCTTCAAGGAGAACTACAAACCACTGTTCAAGGAAATAAGAATGGACACAAACAAATGGAAAAACATTCCATGTTCATTGATAGGAAGAATCAATATCTTGAAAATGGCCATACTGCCCAAAGTAATTTATAGATTCAATGCTATCCCCATCAAGCTACCATTGACTTTCTGCACAGAATTAGAAAGAAACTACTTTGAATTTCATATTGAACCAAAGAAGAGCCTGTATAACCAAGACAATCCTTAGCAAAAAGAACAAAACTGGAGGCATGATGCTACCTAACTTCAAACTATACTACAAGGCTACAGTAACCAAAAGAGCATGGTACTGGTACCAAAACAGATATAGAGACCAATGGAACAGAACAGAGGCCTCAAAAATAACATCACACATCTACCACCATATGATCTTTGACAAACCTGACAAAAACAAGCAATAGGTAAAGGATTCCTCATTTATTAGATGGCACTGGGAAAACTGGCTAGCCATATGCAGAAAGCTGAACCTGGACCACGTTCCTTACACCTTATATATTTTAGGGAGACATGAGACATCAGTCAATATATCTGATATGTACATTGGTTCAGTCTGGAAAGGTGGGACAATTCAAAGCAGAGAGGGGGCCCCCAGGTTATAGGTGGATACACGACAAATGTTTGAATTATTTTGAGTTTCTGATTAGCCTTTCACTGAATATGAGATTTACAGGAACAGTCACTTATGCCTCAGTCTGGCTTAGTGAAACAATAGGGCAAAGGAAGCAATCAGTGACAGATTTGTATCGTGTGAGCGGGGGGATGACTTTGAGTTCTGTCTCTCCTTTGTTCACAAGAAATTTCCTGTGGTCAAATTGTGAGGAAAGCATGTAACTTTTTATCTATGTAGCTATCTTATTTAGGAATAAAATGGGAGGCAGGTTTGCTTGATGTAATTCCCAGATTGACTTTTCCCTTGGCTTAGTGATTTTGAGGTCCTGAGATTTACTTTCCTTTCACACTTCACATGCAAGCCATGTGTGACTGGCTTTATGATGACTGGGATAGTCTCCCATTGAATATCCTATTACTCAGGTTATGGTCAATGTTGGGGTTTGGGGGGGGCACCTCAGGTGACATTACTTCCACAGAATCATACAACTATTTGAGAAGCCTTATCAAATTCACCCTCCCTCATGGGTCTTACAGATACTTGATAAAACATTAGGGTAATTTAAAAAATTGAAAAATGGGAAAGCAAAAGGGAATCAAAGGACTCACCTCAGAAGTGTGGTGGAAAATTTGAGATGGTTATTAAGAAATGAAATAAATAAAACAAAGGTCTTTACAACACTATTCAATGTTGTGTGTGTGGACCAAAGGGAACCCCTGCTGGTCCCCCAACATTAAAGTTTCCCACACCAGTTTTGGGCATTTGCTCCAGAAGGAGAAAATTAAAGAAAAATCGAAAGGCAAAAGTTATAATGACAAAGCTGACATTCCGTGGGGCAATGTTGAGGCAAATTAAGATAAAGATTGACAAAAGGGTCTTTGACGCAGCTCTCTGCTGGGAATCCAAATCTTTTTTCACCAGAAAAGGTAAAATTGTCTGGAGCTAGAAAAGTTCCTAGGACCAGACCAAAAAATGTACACTTTGATAAGATTATAAAATTTGAGATGTTTAAGCAGGTTTTATGTAAGGCAGTTGTGACTTCTTTACCTAAATGTCTTATGAAGATTGGTATTGTATCTGACTGGGGGATATTC
The DNA here is from genome assembly GCF_001698545.2 of Rhinopithecus bieti. NCBI lineage: Eukaryota > Metazoa > Chordata > Mammalia > Primates > Cercopithecidae > Rhinopithecus > Rhinopithecus bieti. The sequence goes on from NW_016809038.1 coordinate 278,331, forward strand.
CCCTATCTGATACTGTAAAACTGAAGGCATTAAAACTCCCCTTTGAGAAATGTTAATTGGACACATTAAATGGGAGCTAGTAAGATTGCCTGAGCCCACAGAATATAGGGTAGAGGCTGCAGTACTTGTTGGGACAAATCCTCCACTTCATGGTCCTTGGCAGAATATTTATTGGGGCTTATGGCAAAAGATTGTGAACACTTCCCAATTGCAACTACTGGACTGAAGAATTTTCACTTGAGGGGCATTTACTGCCTTACTCTGGAATATTAATTGAAGCTATCCCTATGGTAATAGAAATAATGTTATCTAAAATAGTTACTCAATAAAATAAAAGTGATTTACATTGGATCTTGCTACCTGGGGATGGAAGAAAGAGATACTCATGAGCAGGGAGCTTCTTTTCCCCTAGCTCCTATGAGGAGCTACTAGGTTCTACAGTGACTGCTAGATTCTACAGTGCTCTCATCTGACAAGAGCTGCGTGGCTTGTGAATGGCAGTTTCAAGGTGAACAAATGACATCTTGTTTGGAAAGCTTCTGCTCTGGTTAAAGAAGAGTCAAGAAAATCTTTTGAGTGGTTTACAGTTTTTAGAATTTGGGTGAAGTATGTTTTTGTGAGCAAATTTGCCTTTCTGTTTATCTGAGTTCCCTCTAATTTGGAAACTGTTCATGATTTTATGACAATATATAGTCATTTGCATCTTTTAATAAGAGTCTTTTCTTCTAAGCTAGATCAATTGAAGACAGGTTATTTTAGCTAGGCTTTGACTAGAATAACCTATGTTTAGGTTAAGTTCCTGCAAAGCCAACTTAAAAAGAGCCGATATAGCCCATCAACACTTGCTGCACTCTATGCAAATAATTAAGCCAAGTATAGCAAACCTAAAACTTACTTTGCACACAAATTGGTCCCACTATAATTTCTCTTCAGCAGAAAAAGAGGGCTAGAGAAAGAGATAAATTGTTTCAAAGAAAAGTGTAACATTTGTTACTAGATTTCAGCCCTGATTTGTTTTAAAGTGCAGATTGAATCATAAATTATTTCTTGGCTATAATAATCTTCTGAAGAGTATCAGATTATAATTTTTCTTCATATTTTTAGTTGATCTCCCAATGGAATAGGTTCCATTTGCTGTTCTGATGCACAAATACTCTTTTGATTGTCAAAATATTAATGTTATTTATCTCTCATAATTTTATGTCCAAGGAAACCAGAATCATGGCATTCTGAAGACTAGACATGTGAATCATCTCTCTTATTAGGCATCCCACTGGGCTGATCTGTTTTTTCACTGCAAATATCCTATGATGAAATGATACAAGCACCCTCCCTTCTAGACACAAGGATAATCACAGAAGAGGTGGGCATGTGAGATTGCAAGGTCTAATTTTGAGGATAGAAGTAGTTCAGACTCTCCAAATCAAGGATAGGCACACAGATGCATAAATAGCTAATAAAAGAAAGGACTTTGCCTCCTGAGCTATTATGTGGCGCCTTTCCATCCATCCTGAACATAAAGAATTTTTGCTTCCTGTAGAACTAAAAGAAAATTATTACTAAGAGGAGATAAAGAAACCTTGTGAAAAAGTCTCCCGGGTATAATAATACTCCTAGTTTTAAGATTTATACAGACAGATATATATTTAAAAAATCAGCCACCTTAGGACAAATTACTAAAAGAGCACAAACAGCATTGCAGAACAACAAAGGTCTCCAAAATTATTTTGCTTAAAAGGTTTGAACAATGCTTATGCTTTGTATAGCTAATTGCTATAAGTCTGTAACTAAAACCAAGATTACAGTAGCTTCGTCATATTTGTAACCTTGCCCTTGGCTTTTTGTTTGTTGGCTTTTTACTTTAAAAAATTGTTTTCTAAGTATTAATAAATGTCTGCCCACATCTATTTCTGTGTGACCTAAAACATTTAAATTGGCTATGAGTTTTTTGGCTCTAAGTTCCTTGACCATATGAGAGAGGCATCACACTGAGGGACAGCATGTACCTGGGGCAAGCAGCCATGCCACCCCAGCAACACTGTGGGACAAAATTAAAATTTGGTGGCCATTGATGTTGCCTCTGGCAAATCTTGGCCAGAAGGGGAAGAATGTAAACCAAAAGTCAAATTCTAAGCCACCATCTGAGTGGACCCATCCTCTTGGAAAGTGCATTTCAAAGTTAACCTAAAAAACTAGTTCATGCCATAACATGAAGCAGAAGTCAGACATGCCTCATTATACTTTCCTCCCTTTTGGAGGACTTATGGAGACTCCTTAAATCTCATAAGAAAAATGTAGAATCTATTCTCTCTGAAACCTTCCACCTGGAGACTTCATCTGTATGATAAAACCTTGGTGTCCACCACTCCCTATTGTAACCCAGCCATTCCTTTTTATTGATTAAGTAATTCTTTCAACCAATTGCTAATCAGGAAATTTTTGAATCTGCCTATGACTTGGAAGCCCCCACTTTCAGTTGTCCTGCCTTTTCAGACCCAACCAATGCACATCTTACATGTATTGATTGACATCTTATGTCTTCCTAAAATGCATAAAGCCAAACTGTATCCCAACCACCTTGGGCACATGTTCTCAGGATCTCCTGAGGCTGTGTATGGGCCATTGGTCATTCATATTGGGCTCAGCTTAAATCTCTTCAAATATTTTACAGAATTTTACTCTTTTTATCAACAGAAGTGATAAGTCGTAAGTGAGATTTGTGTCCTTATAAAAAGACATGAGAGAGATTGCTTTCCTTTTCTCTGCTCTCTGCTATGTGAGATTACAATTAGAAAATGGCCACTGAAAACCAGGATGTGGGTCCTCAATAGGAATAAAATCTATCGGCATCTTGATCTTGGACTTCTCAGACTCCAGAACTGTGAGAAATAAATTTCTGTTGTATAAACAACCCAGTCTATGGTATTCTGTTGTATCAGACTGAACTAAGAAACTAATTTTGAGACAGCCTTGCTGGATATCCAAGGAGGCAGCAGAATTGGCACTAGTTTTTGACCTGTGGAGTCTGATTCCCAACCTAATTCAGTTTCCAGTTAACTCTGTGACCTAAGCTCTTCCAATAGGTGGTCTCTGGACAATGATAACACGGCCTAGTTAGGTTCTTAAAAAGTGTACCTAATAGTCTTTCAATGACTGCCGGTTTTTATCCTAACCTTTTGGGTAGAATAACTAGCCTTTTATTTACTTAGTTTATTATAGGAACAAGAACTTTGTCTGAGTGCTTGCTATGTACCAGATGCTTTATATTCATGATTCTATTCAATGAAGGAGATTTAATTATCTCTATTTTATGAAGAAGAAACTAAGATTAAGATATGTTAGAAACTTGTCCAAAAATCACATGGCTGTCATATACATAGGCCAGGATTGGAACGCAATTTTATCTGATTCCAAAGCCCAATGCTTAAAGTATCATTATGCACACATAGATGCTTAGTAAATGAAGTTTTTCTCAAAATACTTGTTAAATTGTCTAATTCATTGCTAATACTAAATAGTGAGGATACATTTTGTTATCAGTTTGTTCAAATATCAACAGAGCAAAAGGGTCTCAATGGCATATCTGTTGAATTGAAATAGAACATGGTGATGTACACAAGGATTTTTTCTCCTACATTTTAAATCATTGATAAAAGGAAAGATAAGTTTTATTTAATCTGACTATAGACAAGAGGCTCTTGTAATGAATTAGAGTACTTCCATTTTATTTTCTCAGTTAACTATAAAAGACTACTTACATTTTGGTCAGAAAGTTATGTGATGTTTTGCAGGACTAAAATGGGAAATTGATGAGACTCACAGCTTTGTTTGAGATGACTATGGAATATTCCGTACTTAAGCCTGGTTTTAAGAAAAGGT
>NW_016809038.1:282329-288418 GCF_001698545.2 Rhinopithecus bieti
CATTATGCACACATAGATGCTTAGTAAATGAAGTTTTTCTCAAAATACTTGTTAAATTGTCTAATTCATTGCTAATACTAAATAGTGAGGATACATTTTGTTATCAGTTTGTTCAAATATCAACAGAGCAAAAGGGTCTCAATGGCATATCTGTTGAATTGAAATAGAACATGGTGATGTACACAAGGATTTTTTCTCCTACATTTTAAATCATTGATAAAAGGAAAGATAAGTTTTTATTTAATCTGACTATAGACAAGAGGCTCTTGTAATGAATTAGAGTACTTCCATTTTTATTTTCTCAGTTAACTATAAAAGACTACTTACATTTTTGGTCAGAAAGTTATGTGATGTTTTGCAGGACTAAAATGGGAAATTGATGAGACTCACAGCTTTGTTTGAGATGACTATGGAATATTCCGTACTTAAGCCTGGTTTTTAAGAAAAGGTAAATGGCATATTACTAAAATTTTATGATAGTCTACCTTTTTCCATTCTATTTCTCAAGGGTACCTACTCTTAGACTTAGCTTTCTGCAGCTCAGTATAAATAAAGAAATTTATTTTCAAAAGTTAAAGGAGTAGCTCTTGTTCTTTTATCCAGCCTTCTGCTTCTGAAAACACAAAGGTCTGGGCCGCTTTCCCCAGAAGTACTAGTTGATTAACTTTATACTTAAAAAAATCTCTACCAGTGATTTTATTAAATGATAAGAACCGCTGTCCAAGAAAAATCAGTTCTAGATTTCTCATCTATGCCTCTATAAAATCCTAAGTAAGTTTCTTTAAATTTTTTAGAAAATCTTTGTGTTTTTCTTCTTTTTATGCTAAACTCTCTATGTACAAGTCTCCATGCTGCCTTGCTTAGGGTTAAACAAATGGGGATGACTTATACACAGTTTTAATTTTTTAGCATTTCTTGCTCTTGGCCAGGGTTTCAGGGGTTCAGGAATACTTGAGTCCTGGAGAATTCCCTTTACTCGTAAACCAGATATTTAGCAAGTATTTTTAAAGACGTTTATATAATCATGATTCCAGAAACTCTGTGTGTGTGTGTTTGTGTGTGTGTGTGAGAGAGAGAGAGACAGAGAGAGAGAAAGAGAGAGAGAGAGAGAGAGTATTAGTTTCCTAGGATTGCCTAACACAGTATCAGCATTTTGGTGGCTTAAAACAGAAATCCATTATCTCACAGTTCTGGAGGCTACAAGTTGAAATTAACGTGTTGGCAGGAACACACCCTTTACAGAGTCCCTGGGGGAGAACACATTCCTGCCTCTCTAGCTTCTGGTGGATGCCCATCATTTTTTGGTTTGCTGCCATATCACTCTGTTGTCTGACTTCATCTTCACATCACCTTCTCTGTGTGTGTTAATTCTCCTCTCCATCTTTCTTAAAAGGATATTTGTACTAGCATTCAGGACCTGGATAATTCAGGACAAGCCCCTCATCTCAAGATTCTTAATCACATCTTTTGCTGTATAATATAAAATATAACATTTACTCATTTGCCATATAATATTTACAAGTCCTTGGAATTAGGAAGTGAATATATCTTTAAGAAGCCATTTTTATTTCAGGCTATCACTGTGTGTGTGAGTGTGTGCATGTATGTGTGTGTATACACTCTTAGAACCTAAGATGTCCTACCTATACAGTTGGATGACTATATTTCTCTTCACATTTTTATGTATGATTAACTATATTTCATAAAAGGTAAAAACTTGTATTGATCCTGGTATGTAAACTAAAATGGAAAAAATAAAATCAGATGCATTTCTTCACATTTTACGTAACTTAATTGCAACTTGTTACATATATAGTATATATTTGTGTAAATATACATCATGCTTGAGACAAAAACTAAATAACATATGGTCCCTCCTATAGAAAATCCAGCAATCTAGACAAGAAAATAGTTGTATCATAATTTCATTCAACATCCAAGTGCTATTATAGTTCTATACCTAAGCCATGGATTCTCTCTTTAATTTATACAACTAATCTTTTAGTTTGGTAGTGTTAATTCCAGTTTTAAAGAGAAAGGGTTCAAAAGAAGATACTCTCTTAAGACTACACATAGGAGGAAGAGATGGGAGTTAAATTCAGCAGTCTGATTTCAGAGCTCAAACTATTGAACACTGTATATACTACACTGCTTACTTGGCCAAATTATTGTGGAGTTATCTCCATTGCTTTATCTACCAGGTGATGGTGACTGCTGGCTCCTTGTGGGAAAGCAATTATCTCTCCAGCAACCCTCTGGAGGGTGAAAGTTCCTTAGCAGGCATGCTTTGGTTTGTAAGTCTACTGTTAACTCTCCAGAGTCCTATCTTGGAGCACACAGTCAGATGAACTTGCCCTATAGGGAGAGTCTGGTAAAGGAGGAGGTAAAAGACTATAGTTGCACTTCCAAAGGACTAAGTAGAAAGTGGGGAAGGTCGGCAGAAGAAGAGATAGAGAAAAAATAATTAAACCATCTTTTAGAAAAATGGGGGTACTCTGTTACACAGGAACTAAGATAAGAGTTTGGAGGTAGTGGATCCTACTGAAACAGGAAAAGTTCCTTTATGCCCCTTGCAGGGCATGAAATGAGCATGTAGCTTGCTTCTTCAGTACCCGGAAACTCAAACTCCTAGCGGGAACATGCAAACCAGCAGGTCCTGGGGAACATTTTTGGGTTCTGACCCCATGGCAGCATCTAGGGTTGAGTGTTTACACCTCCCGAACCCCCAGTGGGCATGTGTTACAGTTTGCGATTTCAGCTTGGCCATCCGCAGGCAGCTTGTGTTAATCAGCTCAGTTAGACCCTCTGTCTTATAGCAAAGACAGACGGCTTTCTGTATCCTGGGGTTCTTGCCTTAGTGTACCAGAAAAATCAGATCACATGTGGGCTTAGAGGAGGGGGGAAGGTTTTTTATTAAGTGGCAGAAGTAGCTCTCAGCAGATGGATGGAGAGCCAGAAGGGCGATAGAGTGGGAAGGTGGTCTTCCCCTGGAGTTGGACGCCTCAGTGACTGGACTCTCCTCTGACCACCCCTGGCCGAATTCTATTTCATCCGCATCGTTCAACCATCGGTGGCCTTCCAAAGTCTGTCGGTTTGTTCTTCTGCCGGTGTGTTCCGCTTGACATCCAGCCGCTTGTGTGTGTGCCCGCCAGGGCCTCCGGGTTTTTATAGGCCTGACGGGGGCATGGCGGGCCAGAATGGTCTTGGAAAGTGCAACATTTGGGCATGAAAACAGGAGTGCCTGTCCTTGCTTAGATCCATGGGCAGAGGCCCAGGGGTGGAGCCCTCACCAGGGACACTGCCTTTGTCTACCCAGAACTTCCCTACTCCCCTCTTATATCACTACCAGAAACTCCTTTCTTTTCTGCTTCTGCCTTTAGTGAAGATGTGAAAATGATAGAGTTGATGAGAAATTGTCTTTTTGTAATGTAGCCTACAGATTTGCCAATGGGAGGGAAACTCCTGCATATTTGTAATAGCATATTGATTTCCATTTTTTTCTGTCTTATGAGTGTCTCTAGAATACAGGATAGCACTCTTTTAACATCCGATGAGCCAACTCTTCATTTCTCATTTTCACAATCTTAGTTCATCTGCTTGACTAATAGCTAAATTCTCCTTAAATAACTGATACCATGAGAAATCTTTTCTTCTACAAATGCTCATTATGAGCAGGAATATTCCTTGTATCTCTTTCTATCCAACAGAGGACTTTTCATATAATAGACATTTAGTAACAGTTAATAAATTCATTTCTAATTGTATTGATTGTGTATCTAATGTTAGTATTAGTATTAGCAAGTATAAAATGGCTACTATTAGCAAGTATCAAATGGTAAAAGGAAAGAGTATCAATACAAGTATCAAAGCTAGTATTAGCAAGTATTAAATGGCAAAAGGAAAGATGATGGATTTGGTATAAAACAGTTGGTGAATATATTTTTTAAATAGACTGGTGTATATCGAGAGGAAATCTTTCACTAATGTCACTAAAGGGTGAATTGTCATTATAATCAAGAAAGTAGCTCACCTGGTAGTGTGTTAGTAGTGATTTTTACTGTGCAGCGTGGCTTTACTCAAACCTGGGCCAAATGTGGGCTTTAACAGGAACACACTTAGTGGTGGATTCCAGTGTCCCTATCACATTCTAGCCTCTAGTGCCAGCTTGATGCTGTCATGGTAACTTTCTGTTTTCTCAGCTGATTCTATCCAAAGTTATCATATCCAGAGTACTAATATTTTGTGAGTTTTCTAATTAAAAATTGAAGAACTAACAGCTATGTAACATGGCTAATCATCAGGAAATAGAGGGGGTTGCATTTACCTCACTGAATGGTTTAATTTTATTTTAATTATAATTGGAATTAGCAAATAACTCAGTTACTACTCCCTTCTTCAAATTAGGTTTTCAGATTTTCACTCTCTGCCTCTTTCAAAGAGCATTCAACACTGTGTTTGATGTGGTCTCAAAGGGAGGGCTGGCTGTTTGCTGAAATTCTAAATTTCTGCATTTGCGAAAGCAACTCTCTTTGGATCTAGATGCAAAAATAAAAATGTGATCTGGTCCCATTAATATATACAGTAGTATTGCCATATAAGCATCTCTCTCACAAGTGATACCACTAAATTCTCACCGAATACTTTTCTAGGTCAATGTCTTCCCTTCCGTCTTCAAGAATAAAGTAGATTGAATATTGAAACTTTCATGTTGAAAAATCCTATTTTCTATTTTCATGAAGAAACTTCCTCACTAATCTCATAAGAAACTGTATTGAATGAAATTCTAGTCTCTTTCTCTATCCTCATTATTCAATTTGAAAATTATTCCTCCTTTTCTCACTCTTTCCAGCATTCTTTTTTATTTTTCCTCTTGTCTCTTCTTCTCACTCTTCATCTTCTCTTTCTCTGTCAAGGTCCAAGGCTCTCTGTCTTCTATGATGGCAACTGGTGAGTAAATTTTTAATTATGGTGGGAGGTAGAGTTCCTACCATTTTCTCCACTCCAGTTTTATAAGAAAACACAGTTGCTATTACAGCTTGATTTCTTATTCAAACTTTGTTTATACTTTATTAGTTAAAACTTATGATAGAAAGGATGAAAATTAAGCATCCCTAATTTTCCAGAAAGAGATACTGATCCAGACCCCAAAATAAGGTTATTGAACCTCATTCGAGAAAGAACTTGGAGTGAGTCCATAAAGTGAAAGCAGTTTTATTAAGAAAGCAAAGGAATAAAAGAGTGACTACTCCAGAGACACAGTAGCAGCTTGGGCTGCTGGACTAAGGATACTTATAGTTATTTCCTGATTATGTGCTAAACAAACTGTGGATTTTTCATGAGTTTTCCAGGAAAGGGGTGGGCAATTTCCAGAACTGAGGGTTCCTCCCAACTTTTTTTTTTTTTTAGCATGCTAATGCATTATAATTAGCATAAAATGAGCAATGAGGATGAATAGAGGTCATCAATCTCATCTCAGTTCTGGTGGGTTTTGGCTGGCTACTTTACTGTAACTTATTTTATCAGCAAGGTGTTTGTGACCTGTATCTTGTGCCGACCTCCTATTTCATCCCATGACATAGAATGCCTAGCCTTCTGGGAATGCAGCCAAGTAGGTCTCAGCCTTATTTTATGAGCTTCTTTTTTTTTTTTTTTTTTTTGGATTTTCTTTTATTTGTTTATTTATTTATTTTTTATTATACTTTAAGTTCTAGGGTCCATGTGCATAACGTGCAGGTTTGTTACATATATATACTTGTGCCATGTTGGTGTACTGCACCCATCAACTTGTCAGCACCCATCAACTCGTCATATACATCAGGTATAACTCCCAGTGCAATCCCTACCCCCTCCCCCTCCCCGTGATAGGCCCCGGTGTGTGATGTTCTCCTTCCCGAGTCCAAGTGATCTCATTGTTCAGTTCCCACCTATGAGTGAGAACATGCAGGGTTTGGTTTTCTGTTCTTGCGATAGTTTGCTGAGAATGATGGTTTCCAGCTGCATCCATGTCCCTACAAAGGACACAAACTCATCCTTTTTTATGGCTGCATAATATTCCATGGTGTATATGTGCCACATTTTCTTAATCCAGT
>NW_016809038.1:289492-312624 GCF_001698545.2 Rhinopithecus bieti
AAATGGGATCTAATTAAACTAAAGAGCTTCTGCACAGCAAAAGAAACTACCATCAGAGTGAACAGGCAACCTACAGAATGGGAGAAAATTTTTGCAATCTACTCATCTGACAAAGGGCTAATATCCAGAATCTACAAAGAACTCAAACAAATTTACAAGAAAAAAACAAACAACCCCATCAAAAAGTGGGCAAAGGATATGAACAGACATTTCTCAAAAGAAAACATTCATACAGCCAACAGACACATGAAATAATGCTCATCATCATTATTTTATCAGCTTCTATATAAGATGGAGTTGCTTTGGTTCAAATGCCTCTAACATAACCTCCACTCTGGAGGAGGTAGTACACTTGATGGGGTTTCTCAGAGAATGATTTGGGTGTTGTATATTAATCTGCTTTTAGGGTTTATACATGGTTTATAAGCAGAAGCTAATCAATCAGTCTCTGAGTATATCATCCACACACCTATTCCTGGATAAGCATTTCTTTATTGGAATAAAGCTTCATAGACTTGTAGAGAGCTTTTTCTTTTGTTACTTTAATGTAAAAAATTATAGTGTCTCATTGAACAAGATTGATGTCACCTTCGACTGTCAGCCAAAACTGTGGCAATCCAAGATTAGCAAGAAAGTTGTTAATGTATTTCTAAGACCTCTAGGTATTCCTGGTTTTTCATTCTTCCTTTCTCTGTGCATTTATGTGTTTTCATTTGAAATTTAAATAGGAAAATTTCTTTCTCAGAGTGGTTAGTTTTAAACCTTAACCTATTTAATTATCTTTTACTGACTAGATGCTTCTATTAATACATTCATTTAGGTGAGACTATCAATTGTTAATTATCTTAACAACTTTATTTACTTTACTATGATGTCATACCCATATCTTTTCAAGAAGAGTAAAGGTGACTTGAGGCTATAGATCCAAATATATCAATAGATTATTAGTTGGTTTTTTCTTAAGTTTGATACAAAGTCTCTCATTCTGTGGTTAAATTCTACTATACACAATCAAATCTCTCTGAACAATTGGACAAGAAACCAATGATGATTTAGGGGTAAAAACTGTGGTGTGTGGTCATGCAATTGTTGGGATTGAAAATATGTGGTGATCAAGTTTTGGCTGGATTTTGTTTGCCAAGAGGGTAACTTATATCTACAAGGTCTTTCATTCATGTTACCTCTCTATACTGTGGCTTTAAACTATCTGCTGGAAATTGATTGGAGCATATGACATTCTTTCTTTCACAGTATCTGTTTTCTGTACAGGGAAACATGCCCTCAACTATGCCCTCTTTTACAATAACAGTAATGATCACTGAAGTATGAATTTTGTTATAAAGAAGAAAATATGGGTCCCTCTCGTCATATTGTTGTTCAAAATATTTGTTTTCCCTTCCTAGAATAATTATACTTTAGAGCTCTTTCCTGCAGGAGGATTATTTTTCTGTCCTCTTGAAGTTACAACTGGATGCAGAACTTGATCTGGACACGAAAATGTGAGTAGAAGTGATATGAAATACTTCTAACCAGAAGTTTTGTGAAACAGTTCATTGTTGCCAACCTCTTTTCCCCATGCAAGAACCCAAGTAGAGGCTATCCAAAACCTATGTAAGCAAGAAATAAACAATTATTTCAAGTCACTGATACCTTTTGTATTGCTTTTCACTGTAGAAAAATATACAGTAAACTGATTATTAAAACCCCTTTGATGTAGCAATTACACTTCTGTATATTTATTCTCAGAAATAGCTTGAAAAGTGTATAACGATGCAGGAATAGAGATGCTCATCATATTGTAAAAAATTAGACAAAAAAGGTAGAACCCAAACTTATCAATAGTTATTTCATTGATTAATAGCATACCCATACAGTGGAAAACTATGCTGCTATTAAAATTATGATGGCATATATTTATATATATAATACTTTATTTAAATCACATGTAATTATATAGGTGTATACATGCACACACATACACAAACACATCTGTTATTAAATTCTCTTGTTAAAGTAAATTAAAATGGAGTCAAGTCCTGAAGAATCCCTGAGCAGTCAAAGCCAGAGAGGCCTCATGAGTGGCCTTAACCATGCTAGATTTGCAAACATAAGCAAAACTTAATTTGAGCAATTTTTTCTAAATGCCTATATTAAAGAAAAACAGAACTTAAGTTCAACCAATCAGAAGCAACCAAAAACCTTATAATTATACAACAATTATATAAATAGAGACTTTCTAATGGGATAGACCAATTAAGGTGAGTATCTTAACCGTGATAAATCAAATATTTTCTTTGTTTTACTTTTGTGTTTATCATATAAAAGCCTCCTCCTTGTGTTTCCTTGGTGGAGCTCCTTGGTGGACTTCTAGGTTGGAGCTGCCCAATTAGAGAATTGCTGTTTGTTCAAATAAGCTCTTTAAAATTTTATTGCACCTCAGTTTATCTTTTTAATACTGAATATAAATGTATATGCATGTATATATGTGTGTGTGTGTGTGAATATAAAATGTGGAGGGATGTTCAACATTCCTAAGTAAAAAATGAGATTATAAAATAACAAACATATTATGATTCTGTTTTAACAAAATAATGTAGTCCTCAGAAAAAATACATACTAAGTACCAAAAATATTTATAGGAATATAGTCAAGTTATAATAAACATCAAAGATAGACCAAAAGAAGAAGAGAAACCATAAAATTGTGCTGGGAAGGCTGAAAGGCAAGTGTAGGCTGAAAAACACGGTGAGCTCTTAGTTTTACCCTTTAAATAATGTGGAGAAGGTAGAGGTGTAAAACTGAGTTGTCAATGCTTTTTTCTTCCCTCCTAGTCACTGCCTTTAGGAATCTGAGTTGCAGTTGGGATGCAACGCATTTTTGAACACAAGTCTAAGGATAAATAAATTGAATGTTGAAACTAAAATCAGCTCCAGGGTAATTACCCTCCACTGTAATTAATGTGGATTATGTTTTCCTGTTTGAACTCTGATGTAAAAATGACTACAAAAGTATAGTTATCAATTGTTTAGTTTAAGATATGGTTTGCTACCATAATGAAGGAAAAGTGAGATTTGATTTATAGTACTTCTTTCTTTTAATTCAAAGACTTTGCAATAAAAATCTATTTTAAGGGAAAATCTCAACATTTTCTTTCTTAAAACAAAACTTTCTCAATAATTTTAAGTTTTATTTTCCATGTGAGGTCATTTTGAAGATGGGAAAGAACTATGTTTACATGATTTTAAATAAGTAGATCTTCTCTTTCTTGTTTACTCTGAAGGTGCCATTGATGTTATGGACATTATTGATTACTGAAATAGAGATGACCACCTTTCCAGTGGTATGAGGCACAGAGGTGTCTAGCAGATGTCAACTTAGGCAAGAGCCTCAGTTCTCTCTGTATGTGGTCCTCACACATTTGTGAGGGGTCCCATTTTGAGTCAAAGCCTTGGATTCTAACTGATCACCGTCCTGCCTCTTGGCTCTCTCTTTCTTTACTTGAAAAAATATGAATTTCATTTCCAGGTCATATATTCTAAGTCATGTCTTTGATATTAGCCACATCCACCCTGTGGAAAGCCTTCATTGTCACATTTCCTTTTTGCAGTCCTTGAACTTCAGGTCATAATTATTGTGTTCTCTCAAAGAGAAGTGAACCTCAGTGAGCTTGAGATGTGCCCTGTATTTATACACAGTTAACACATAGCCCACGTCATTATCCTTCCATTAGAGTTGCAATAGTGTGTGTCAGGCAAAACATCATAAAATAAAACATGGTTTACTTGTATTTGGAAAGGTTGTATTATATAATGGTTAAGATCTTGGGTATGTGTATTTGAATCCCTACTTTGACATTTTACTATATCTGGGAACTTGAACAAGTTACTTATCCTCAAGTCTTTATTGCATCATCTATAAAACAGAGACTTAAAAATTCACAATACCTAATGACATATTTGGAATTTAAACAAAACATTATATAAAGAATTTAGCATAGTACCTGGAACATTGGAACATAGTAAACACTCAAGTCATGTAAGCTATGATGAGGATGACACTGTTGGTGGTGATGCCTGTATAACACAGTCTAATGAGGAGACTGATAAAAATAGCTAGCTATGGCCTGGTATATTTTAAGTTCTTTGCAGAACTGGCATATATTTATTTATAAGCATATTTCTATATATGAGTTTTTATATATTTGTTTCTTTTGTAGCATGGAGACCACAGAAGACTTAAAACATTTCCAGAAAAAAAGGTTATAGTCAAATAAGGCCCTATTTTCTCTTGTTTTTCTTAAGTCAAGTAGAAATCTATTGAAGTGAAAAATAATAACAGAGTCAGTGTGGTGCTACTTAAAAGGCGCAAACTAATCTTAAGACACAGCACAGACATTCTCCTGTCTAGTCAGGGCATTCCTCTGGGTGTAATACAATGCAGGACAAACAAGTTCAGTCATAAGGAACCTCTTCTCTGGGCTGCCTTATATTGGAAGAGTACAAAATGGGCAATTCCATTCCAATGGAGGATATATTTTCCACTTTGTCCTTAATGCTCCTCATATTCTACCTGATTTGGAGAATAAAATAATCATTCAAAGACCTCACATTCCCTATGTTCAATCTGGCTTACATTTACATATTCTGATTTCCCACACTGCCAGCCTCTCTTTCTTCATTTCATTTGCAATTTAGTCTTCCTTTTCCTGACTTCCAGAATTTTAAACAATGTCCTAAGGCTCTGCCCCAGGTCCTCTTCATTTATCACTCCATGGTTTCTTTTCCTAAGCAATCTAATAGCTACATCCATAGTCATCCCTCCACTGACATCTTTCGAGTTTAGGTATTTTATTTTTGGCTTCTGAGCACAAACCCATACATTCATCTAACATGCTTCAAATAATATATGTTACCCTCACCTACTCTAAATGGGTGTTCCTTGTGGACCCAGAGAATCTGAAACAGGTCTCAGTTAGATAGTTTATTTTGCCACGGTTGAGGACACAAACCCATGACACAATCTCAGGAAATCCTGACAACATGTGTCCATGATGGTTGATGCACAGCTCGGTTTTATACATTTTAGGAAGACATGAGACATCAATCAATATATGTAAGAAGCACACTGGTTTAGTCTGGAAAGGTGGGAAGACTTGAAGCAAACACCAAAAGACTCGAAGCAGGGAGGGGGCTTCCAGGTCACAGATAGCTAAAAGACAAATGGTTGCATTCTTTTGAGTTTCTGATTGGCCTTTCCAATGGAGGCAATCAGATATGCATTTATCTCAGTGAGCAGAGCAATAACTTTGAATAGAATGGGAGGCAGATTTTTCCCTAAGTAGTTCCCTGCTTGAGTTTTTCCCTTTAGCTTAGTAATTTGGGAGTCCCAAGATATTTTCCTTTTACATTTCCCCACTTTTCTTTTAAAAAATCTTTTGATAAAGCATTTTAGAAGAAAATGAGCCTCTGGTCCCAGGTTTCTTCTTATCGCTCATGTCTAAGATGGTTTATTCCTGTACAGGTAGGTCTGGAGTTATTAGGAAAGCTCATTTTTAGAAGTTTGGGAAGTCTCATGTCCTATGAAGAGAAAATAGTGGGAAGAAGGGAGAAAAACAACAACAAACAAAAGAACAATCCTGGAAAATTGATATAGGTCACATTACTCTGAAGTCTATACATCAGTAGCCAGGTATGAAAGTGGCTTATGTATGTGAATAGACGGCTATTACTTTCTTCTGAAGTTTAAGTTTTCTGGATTCAGTTTGCAGGGCTTTAAGAAAACACAGCTTAGTTTTCAGGGAGTCCAAATTTTAAAATACACAATACAATAGGAAAAAATTGGAAGCATTGTTTTGAAGACTTATACCCAAGAAAAATTAGAATTCAGCCCAAACTGTAGAAAATAATAAGAATTGAAAACATCAGACAAGACTACAATCTAATAACAGGTGTCCTATAGTTTTGAAACATAGTTTTCTTTCTCTCCAGTTTTCCAGTTTTACTAAAACAAATCATGGTGGGACCAATTTGCTTTATTATACTTGGCCAGATTATTTATATAAAGTGCAGAAATAATAATTATTTTCACATAGGCTTTTAAAATTGGCTTTGATGAAACTTTATTCTATAGAAGAAATGTCAGATTAGACTTTTTAAATGCTGATTCCAGCCATGGATTTGTACCATCAAATACCTATGAGTTGGGTGAGTTTCCTCCCCTCTTGAGGTTCCAAGATAAACCTGATGTTTCTGGGCCTGTCAGAAAGTGACTTTCTTTACATACTACAGGTCAGAGACCCTGTACAGGGACTATGTACACAAAATATGAGACCCGTTTTTCCAAGGGCTTTATTGGCTTTATGTGTCAAGTTTGATTCCTTAAAGAAAAGCATGCCATTCCAGTCAAAGCTTTGGTAAAATAATCAGTTCCTCCAATTGTATCCTGTTACAAATGAAAACGAATTCTTACTGCAGTTATTGCAAATAACTGTATTGCTATAAGCGAAGAATACTCACAAATAGTTTCAAGATTCTGGAGAAATCAGGTAGAGAGAAACAAATATGCCTCAAATTTAATAGGAGTATACTAAATTGTTAAAAGCCATCAATAGCTCAAAAGATTTCAAGACTCTGAAAATAAAAAAAAAAAGGATTAGCCACATTTTAGGCAAAAGCCAAAAGATTGGTTCAGTCCATGCAGTTAATTCCTGTTCTGCTTGATACTCGTGAACATTTTAGCTGTCCATGAGTCCTGAAATTTTTTCCTCTTTTCTGATGTCACAATCTCGAAAGTTATCAGAAATCTGCATTCATGAGCACCTGTTAGAGTTTTGTAGCTGATTATACATCCACCTTCTAAAGAAGACCAAAACAAGACAACAGTTGTTCATAGATGGCAAAACATTTTAGGCCAGCCGTAGACAAAGACATAATTGACAAGGAAATTTGTTACCTCTGTGTCACACAATAATTTTAACATAGCAATTATTATAATTACTGATATTAAGTCGTATCAGAATTGCAAGAGTTTCCCATAATTGTGGAAGACACACCAATAACATATTTGTGCAAATACAGCCCTCAAAAACCAAACACCATTTCATAATTGACAACCCTTCCTGATAATTTTTACACTAAATAAGCCAAATTATGCCATTTTTGGACTTTAGGGAACCTAATACCTTAAAGCATTAATTATGAAAAAGATATAATTTATAATTTGATTTTGGAAAGTTTATCAAATATCAAAGCTTTAAAACACTTGATATCAACTGGGCATGGTGGCTCACGTCTGTAATCCCAGCACCTTGGGAGGCCAAGGTTGGCAAATCACAAGGTCAGGAGATCAAGACCATCCTGCTGTGAAACCTCATCTCTACTAAAAATACAAAAAAATTAGCTGGGCCTGGTGGTGGGTGCTTGTAGTCCCAGCTACTTGGGAGGCTGAAGCAGGAGAATGGTGTGAACTAGGAGGCAGAGCTTGCAGTGAGCTGAGATGGCACCACTACACTCCAGCCTGGGTGACAGAGCGAGAATCCAACTCAAAAAAACAAAACAAAACAAAATCAAACAAAAACACTTGATACCACAAAACAGGACTTCAAGCCATTCTAGAGTCATTTGTTTAATCAAATGATTACTCAAGCATTTTATCTAAAAAAAAAGCAAAAATCTTCATTCTTTGAGAGAGGGGACTTAATTTTCCAAACAAGAAGCCCTAATAAAAAC
This sequence comes from Rhinopithecus bieti, assembly GCF_001698545.2. Taxonomy (NCBI): domain Eukaryota; kingdom Metazoa; phylum Chordata; class Mammalia; order Primates; family Cercopithecidae; genus Rhinopithecus; species Rhinopithecus bieti. The sequence continues at coordinate 297,220 of NW_016809038.1, forward strand.
AGGATGAAGTCAATTAAATCTGTTTTTCAAAATTTTGTAAACAATCTATAAAATTTAAATCTTGATCACAAGCTATAACTTTCATAAACCTTTATAACCTTTACTAAGAAGCTGGTTAATGCTTTAAGAAAACCTTGTTAATCTGATACAGGGCTCCATATGTTGGTCTTGCATCACTGTGCCTTTGACATTAATGATTAATTTATAGAGAAACTTAACTTATTTTATCTGTTAAAATTAAGCCTTACAATTTCACATGCCCACCTCTTCTCACATGCCCTGGGCCTTGAGGAGTTGGCTTTAATTTGTGGCCTTGTGTCTCAGAAATGCAGTTTATTTTGATTGGCATCTTCTTGGGGCCTGAAGATGAGGCTTCAATTGCTGTCAGTGTTTAAGATTTGACAAGACTTCATGTCCTTTTAAGACCTAGGAGTCAAAGCCCTGTGACTTAATGTCACAAGTATTTTAAAAGCACATACGGAAAGATACATGGATGTAATAATGTTAATTTAAAAAAAATTAAATCTCAGTTTTTCTCAGGCAAACCAAACTTAATAATAATGGCATAGAAATTATTTTGATAAAATGTAAAACCTGTTAGGCCAGTTACCAAAAGGCAAATAAAAAACCTTGTGCAGTGCACAGAATATTGTATTGGAAGAATAAAATTTCTTTAGAGCTTTAATAAAACAAGTCTTTTAAAAGGGGAGAGAAAGCTGAAATACAATGAGAGTTCAACAAAAGTTGAAATTCGGGTGTTAAACGAATTAACTTCTTATATTTTTTTTTTTTTTTTTTTATATATTAAGAGAAATCAACCCCTTAGAGAAAAATTCATTGTTGTACCAATAATTTGCGTGTATAAGGATTTTTTTCACAAGCCCCACAATCTCTAGAAATAATTTATGTTTCCCTTAATTATAAAACTTATGATCAAGGTTTTTTTTTTTTTCATTTGTTTTTATTTTGTTAATAAATCCTCTTATTGAGAACTTATCAGACCATTCATGCATGCTTAGCTTTCTGTTTGTCCTGAATCACTTTCTTAACAACAGTCATTTTTTTTAGGACTAAATTACCATACAAGTTCTTTTACTCTATACATTATTTCTCTTAAGTTTCTTACCACGACAAAATCTTCCTTTATTTTTGTAACTTTCTTTAATCTTTCTTATTCTGGTTTCTTTACTTTTTGTTATAATCAAAACTTTGAATTAGATAAAACTTTGTCAATTTTTTTAAAAGTAAAAACTTTTTTAAGCAAGAACGTTACAATATATTTTTTATTGGAAAATACTCAAATAATGAAGTATCTATTATTTAATTTAATATAACTTTATATTCTAAATTATACCAATTTTGTGTACAAGTATTTAACCCATTACATTTACCAAATTATTTTGTTTGCCTAGATTATTTATGGAAACTGCAATAGCCATAATTTAAAGTTATAAAATTGTCATTGTAAAATTATAACTGAGACAGTGAAAAAGATACGACTTAACTGACTCTATCTTGCTTCTAACCTCCAAGCTGTCCTTGTTCATTCCTGGACTTTGCGAGGAACTTAATTTATAGTTTAGCTTTGAAACAAAAACAATAACAGTCCTTTCTCAAAACGAACCTCCATAATGACTGTGGACTTGACTGCCTAAAGCCACAAGTTTAAAAGTTATGGTAATCTTACTAAATTCAAGATGTAGCTGTTTTTATTAAACCAGTATCAATATCTTATTTATTAAAGATTATACAAGAAAAGATCACTCTGTTTTGGGCTGGGTGTATAGTTTTGTAACCCCTTTGTCAAATTTTGACACGTTATAGTATTTGGCAGGGATAAGGATGAAATTACTTGATTAATAAATATAAACAAAAATATTGCCAGGCATGGTGGCCCATGCCTATAATCCCAGCACTTTGGGAGGCCAAGGCAGGTGGATCACCTGAGGTCAGGAGTTCAAGACCAGCCTTACCGACATGGTGAAACCCTATCTCTACTAAAAATACAAAAAAAGTAGCCAGGCGTGCTGGTGAATACCTGTAATCCCAGCTACTTCATGGACTGTGGCCGGAGAATAGTTTGAACCAGTGAGGTAGAGGTTGCAGTGAGTAGAGTTTGCACCATTGCACTCCAGCATGGGCAACACGAATGAAACTTCATCTCAAAAATAGATAAAAATAAATGTAAACAAAATGTATTTTGGCAATTCTTAAGAAATTTCTAATATTACTTTTATTATATTAAATATTATAATTTTAAAGCTAACTTATTTATTAAAGATTTTACTTAAGTCACATAAACTTGAAAGCATTTGACTAGTCTTTGTTTTGATAAAGTATTTGATTTAAGCACTTTTATTTTTCTGTAATCCAATTAATTTGAGTTCTTTTATATATTTTCACTAATGAAATATTTTGTAGGCAACACATAACTACATAGATGTATTAGCCATGCCAATGGAAGTACATCTTATAGATTCCTAAAGATCCTCTTTTTGTCTTTCCTATCTTAGACTTTCAGATTCCTGATAACCTGTTTCACAATCCTAGGCAGTTTTCAGCTAAATAGCCTCAAATTTTCACATTAAAGGAAACAACTCAGGTGAAAATCAAACAGCAAAATGTATATTATAATGTACAGAGAAACAGTCTAGTGGTGCTAGAGGGAGATTAAAATTGGATGCCAAATCAAGCATAAAATTGTAGAAATCTATCATAGGATTGTAGGAGACCAATTTCATTTAGATAGGGACTGCTTACCTTGTAACTGGATCTCTGAGCTCTGAGCATAGGCTACTCTGAATCCTGGGTCTTCCAAAATGGAGAATTATTTTGAGGTTACTTTCATTTAGGTCCTTTTATCCTCCCCACTTTCTATGTGTAATTGTCTTAAATATAACATCCATATATATTAAGCAACATGTCAAATGATGTTATATCTTTTGCTTCAAACAAAAGATGTAAGTGAGGAATCTCATGAGGCAAAACAGCTTATTATTTTATCTCTATTTTACTCATTCTGTTGTTCTCATTTTCTTTGAAGTGGTCAGCTGTCTTCTGTTGTCATTTTCTTTTTGTTTAGAGAGTTTTCCTTGGCCTTTAAGTACATCTGATAGAAACAGATTCTCTTAGCTTCCTTTCGTCTGAGGTTGTATATATTTTCATTTTATTCCAGGAGAATAGTTTTTCTGGATATATGATTCAGTACTGACAGTTCTTTTCTTTCAACACATAAAAGTATTGTGCCATTTCCTTTTGCCATCCATGGTTTCAGATGATAGATCTGTCATTCAACTTGGTATCCTTCTATATGTAGTGCACCATTTCTCTCTGGCTATTTTGAAGATTACTTCCTAGGTTTTATTTCTCAGAGGCTTGTTTATGATGTGTTGGTATGCATTTCTTCGGGTTTGTCTATACAGGATTAGCTAAGCTTCTCACATCTGTAGGTTTATGTATTTTGACAAATTTTGAAGTTTTAAAGTTTTACATCTTTTATGTAGTAAAATATGCATAACATAAATGTACAAATTTAACCACTTTTAAGTGTATAGTTCAGTGGCATTAAATACATTTATATTGCTATGCAATTATCCCCACCATTCATCTCTAGAACTTTTCATCTTCTCAAACTGAAACTCCATATCCGGTAATCAATAACTCATCATTCCAACCTCCCAGCAGTTCCTAGAAACCACCGTTCTAATTTCTATTTTTATCAATTCGATTACTCTAGGCACCTAATATAAGTAAAATAATACAATAGTTGTCCTTTTGTGACTGTCTTATTTCATTTGGCATAATGAGCTCAAGGTTCATCCACGTTGTAGTATAGCTCAGAATTTCCTTCCTTTTAAGGCTGAGGAATATTCCACATTTGTTTATCCAGTCATCAATAGATACCAGGATTGTGTTATCTTTTGGCTATCCCAAATAGTGCTACAATTAACATAGGTATGCAAATATCTATTTGATTTCCTGATTTCAATTGTTTTGGATGTGTACCCACAATAGGAATTGCTGAATCATATTGTAATTCTGTGCTAACCAATCTGCTATTGAGATCATCTGGCAAGTTTTTATTTTGATTATTTTATTTTCAGTTCTACAATTTCTTCTTTGTTCTTTCTTACCACTTCTATTTCTTCCCTTAAATTATACATGTATAAGGTAAAGTTTTAAGAAGAACTTGCATTTGATTACCACAGCATTTTGATAACAATTTTAAAAAAATTCTTGTCAGGTAATCTCAATATCTAATTTACTTCAGCATTGAGGTGATTACCTTGTCTTGTTAGCTGATTTTCTTTTCTCATCCATATGAGATATCCATTCTTGGTCTTGGATATGACTAAAGATTTTCAATTGTATAATGGATATTATTTTAAATGATTACATTAGTGAACTTTTGATCCAATCTATTTTAGCAAATAGCTTGTTTAGATGTAGTGTTTAAGTTCTGGCTTATTTTTGTGGGATTTAGTTTCACTAAGTTTATCTTTCAGAGCCTTTGCAATGCTATTGTGGTCTGCTTCATTTTTTCAGGTGCTGTTGGGGCTCTGTTATGCACTGAATTCTGTCCCCCTACCCCAAATTCATATGGTGGATTCCTAACCCCCAAAATGATGGTATTTCCAGATAGGGTCTTTGGGGTGCAATTAGAGTTAGAAAAGTTTATGAGGTTGGAGCTCTTATGATGGAATTAGTGGTTTTATAAGAAGGGAAAGAAAGAGGAAACATTCTGTCTCCACCATGTGAGGACACAGAGAGAATGCAGCTGCCTACAAGCTAGGAAGAGAGCCCTCCCTAGAAATCAAATTGACTGGTGCCTTGATTTGGGATTTCCCAGCCTCCAGAACTGTGAGAAATAAAAGTCTATTACTTAAGCCACTCGATCTATGGTATTTTGTAATAGCAGCCTGAGCTGACTAATACAGGCTCCCACTCAGTTCCCGAAGGTGCAATCTACAGGTATGCAAGGTTCATTCCTTTGGCTACTTTGTACCTCTGGACCGTTTTCTGAAGGGTGATATGAGATAAAAAAGCCTTCTACCAGCCGGGCGCGGTGGCGGGCGCCTGTAGTCCCAGCTACTCGGGAGGCTGAGGCAGGAGAATGGTGTGAACCCGGGAGGCGGAGCTTGCAGTGAGCCGAGATCGTGCCACTGCACTCCAGCCTGGGCGACAGAGCGAGACTCCGCCTCAAAAAAAAAAAAAAAAAAAAAAAAAAAGCCTTCTACCTAACAGCATAAGGAGATCGAGCATAAGCTTGATCTCCTTATGCTCTTAAGTAGAAGATTGAGAGACACAGTCCTCTGCTTATGCTGCTCCTGTCATGGATAGGATTGACGATGGGAATTGGGAGCCAGGTTGTGGAGTGAGGACTGAATAGTTGGAGTTCCCTCCTCTTCCTGTTGCCAGAGAATTGACTGACTGCCAGTTCCAGGTTGTGGAGCAAGGCCTGGGCTCTCTACAAGGTCTGCATTGCCCTTTGCTTTTCCCACTCCTTGGCCAGAGAGGGCAGGCTTTTCTTTTTGTGTATGTGTTTTGGTTTTATTCTGCCTATGCCTCTTGGTGGTTCTGAGTTGTTGACCTCTCCCAGGCCTGGGAGTATTTGGAAGATCAGTCTGGGAGCATATGCAAGATCAAAAGAAAACCTAAGAAATTCATCGGGACATTCCTCATGTCCTGCGAGTTTCCTTGCAGCCCACCTTTGTTTTTCCTCCCTAGCCAGTTATTGCCACTCCTTCAGTTTGCTTCAGTCTTTTATCATTGTCTCATGAATAATTTTATCATTGTCTCACGAATAATTTTATCATTGTCTCATGGGTATTTAGTTACATTCATAGGGAAGAAATGAGATAAATGATTTTATACCATCTTGCTCTAGCATAGGAACCAGAATAATATTTTAAGAAAATGATTCTAGCTGGGCACAGTAGCTCATGCCTGTAGTACCAGCTATTCAGGAGGCTAAGGCTGGAGGATCACTTGAACCCAGGAGTTCAAGGTTGTAGTGACCTATGATCATGCCACTGCACTCCAGCCGGAGTGACAGAGCAATACCCTATTTCTAAAAAAAAAAAAAAAAAAAAAAAAGGAAAAGAAAAGAAAAGAAAGTAAAGCTATTCATACTGCTTTATTCCCTGTTAGCATCACTGTAGGCTATTCACAGGCTTTCTGAATTCTATTCACATGCTTCTCTGTTTCTCTTCTTTCTGTTTGGGCCATTTTTCTTCTCCCTTCACAATCTCCCATCTTGTTTTCTCAGCAGTCTCTTACCTATCTGTTAATTCCTATACATTTTACAGTGCTCTGCTCAAATATCATTTCCTCAAGGACATCTCTAATGCTCCACACCAGATCCCCTCACCCTGTTATACACTCTCACAATTACTCACTTCTCCATTTTCATCCATCACAAATAAAATTAAACAAATGAATTGTGTGATCAATTGTTTAATATCTCTATTCATTACTAGAATGTAAATTCCTAGAGGGCAGGGCCTGGATTTATCTGTACTCCCAGTGCATACCAAATATCTGAGTATATAAAGATATTTTAGTACTTAAATTTTTAAAATCTGATAAACATCTAGGATTTTATATTTTCAGAAAGGCTTGCAGTAATCAATTAAATAATTATAAAACCATTCTAAAAGTTCAAGAAATAAAAAGTTACATAGTAGTTAGGACACAGTTGTCCTCTTTTCAAACCTCTTTTCAATCCTTGGTCTGAGGATTTCAACTTTGGGATGGTCAGTTTATGAAAATTCCTCTCACTCACAGGGAGAGGTAATAGTAAGAATCCTTCTCTTTCTGTTTTCTTGGCAAGTCAATGATTTAGTTCTAAAGAGAGGCATTCATTAATATTTTTCACAGTAATTTATTATAATCAACCAGACACAGAACAAGATGCTGGACAAACACTGGTGAACAAGGTGGACACACTCCTTCTTTGATGAAACTTATGGTTGGAAAATATAGAGATTATCTGCATGGAGAAATCCTGTAGATCAACAGCTATGGTATTTCTTACTTGAAAATTTATTTTATTTTCTACTATTTCTTATTTTTACATAGCTGAGAGAGAGAAAATATAGTTTTTTGAACAATGAACAACAGAGTTAAGAGAAAGGCAGCATGTTGGAAGCACAGTGTTGAGAATTTCAGAGGCAGTGACTTTTCCTAATCTGTAGGGGATTTAGTGCATTCTGTTTGGATTAGTAGCTTTAATAATACAGGAAGAAGATTTCAATTCACAATGCATTGCATAATGTTATTCAGGAAATCACATGTAAAATGTAATGCCACCACCAATGTAAAATTGCTTTTATTTCCTTAGCAGTTTATAAACTGGATTTTTGTTCCAGTAAATTCACTGCAACCGTAGTTGTAAATAGGAACTTACAGTGATAGTTTCCTAGCATTTGCTAACATTAAATAAAACAAAACTCCAGATCCTTAAGGATTGTTTTCTACCATGGTTCTTTTGGTAATAAATTCAGTAATAAATTAACTTTGGTTCACTTGTTTGCCAGCATTCCAGTGAGAAGAGTGAATTCTAACACTTCACTTTCTTGGTCTTGACATCTGAAAAAGTGGTTGAAAGATGCTCAGTATGCTTTTTTATATTGATATTTCAGATTGCAGCCGTTTTACTTTTGTTAAAATCATTACGATGTTAACTGGGGAGAATATTTCATATTGGTTGTTTTAAAGGGAAAATGATACAATTTAGGACTATTAAAACAAATCTCTTCATCTGCTACAATCTCAGTCAATCCATTAATTTAATACATGAACAATTTGATTTCTTTCTGCCATTTGAGTTGATAGGTTGTGCAAATTTACAGGTTAAAATAAATCAGTAAATAGTATAAAAATTTGTATTTGAAACCAGGATTATTGGATTTAAGGATAATATTCACTCATTTCTTCTTCCTCATTTTAAGTTTGGCACCAGAGTTAGAGAAATGGAGGTCAAAGAGTCAACTCAGCTATGTGGCTGAAATATATGACCACAAGCAGAATTCTTTCAATCAAACATTAAGATGGTCTACTCAAGTGTGGTCGCTTTAAAATAGGTACACAGATTATTTGACACTCTTTCCTTCAAAAGTGAAATCTAATTCTGCTCTTCTTGAGTGTGAATAAATTCAATGACTTCCTTTTAAAAGGAAATGTGGCAGAAGTGGTATGTGATTTTGACATTCAGGCATAAAAGTCATTGTGACTTCCTCCTTGCTCTTTATCATAGACTGCACACTCTTAGGGAAGGCAGTTGCCATATCATGAGGATACTCAACCAACTCTGGAGAATTCCACATGGTGAGGAATGCAGGCTTTCTGCCAATAGCTATACAAGGAACCAGCTTAGAAGCAGAACCTCTGAGAAGTCTGGTTCTTGATTACAAATCTATGTGTAATTTTACAGGACTGACCATAAGAAATAACAAAGGTTTACTGAGCAAGCCTCACAGGGAAAAGTTGTCCTCCCCACACCAAACTTGGTGCACAGGCAGTGAATTGCAGTCTCTGAAGCAGGTTTCAGTCAAGGACTCAGGCCTGCTGGTGGGTGAAGCTCTTCACCTATTTGCATTGCTAATAGTGGTGCAACATTCATTCCTAGGACATGAGATCTGAGTCCTTAGGCAGAGGTCCTCTTCAGGTGGCTCTGCAGAGCCCTTCCTATTAGGGAAGGAGAAGGAAACATTGAAGAAACATTCCCCTACTCTGACATGGTACTTGGAATTTTTCCACTCTTAGCCCTCCTTCCTCAACAACCCCAGGGTCTATATAACTGCGAGATCCTTTTGTTTGGGGCTCCCTCAACAGTGAGACAACCCCCATTTCTGTGGTAATTCACCTGACCCTTGACCAGTATGTCATTTCAGGGGGGTAAATTATAAGGGGCAAGTTAGTACTTTCTCCATGTGTTTACATTTGATTATACCAACACAAAAGGTTTTAAATACTTCACTATCATTTTTGTTTTGTTGCATCAATTGGCTACTCCAACACCTCATAACTTAGCAATTTTTCTCTCCAGCTGAACTGAGCTCCTGACAATCTCCAGCCCAAGTCAGTCCTGCAAATGACTGCAGGTCTGACCAGCATCTTGACTATAATATCATTGAGAAACCTTGAGCCGGAACCACCCAGTTGGGCCAAGCTCAGATTTTGGACCCTAAAATGTCATGTGAGATAATAAATGTTTGTTGTTTCAAGCTACCAAGTTATGGGGTAATTTGGTATGCAGAAACATATAACTAATATACCCAGTGAGAGGTCTGGTAAGAAAATGACTTAGGAAGGTATTAGAAAGGTTTCTCTAAGGAAGTAATAATTTAACTCAGACTGAAAAGATACTACTAGCTAACTAGATGAAGTAGGAAAGATGTGGCTAGGTCAGAGTTGTCCCAGCCTAAGGGAAGTAACACGTGCTTATCCAGAATTCCTCCCTCACAGCTACAAAGCTTACATAAGACAAGGAAAGCAAAGTGAGCCAAGCATATGTCTTTAGAAGGCTGACCCTGATTACCTTATTTTTTTGGAAGCAGGGCCTGCATGATACATCCTACTTCTTGTAAGAAGATTCCAAGGAGAGAGGGGAAAAGGCTCAATTGTATATGCTCAAGTTCTTCTCTCAATATCATGCTCAGGAAAGTCATTCATTTTTCCAAGAGGTAGCAGATAAAGGGAAGATAAATCACCACAAAAAGTGGTTGGAACAGGGTTCCAGTGAATATTTTTTCCACACGTTGCTACAATAGTCAACATCCTGGGGAAAATTTGCAGCTTATGATATCAGCAATGTTCCTATGTGTCTTTGTCCATTCAGGCTGCTAGAAAAAAATACCAAAAGCTGAATGGTTTATGAACCACAAACATTTATTTCTCACAGTTCTGGAGGCTGGGAAATTCAAGGGCAAGACACTGGCAGATTCTGGGTCTGGTGAAGGTGAGCTCTTCATAGATGGCCCCTTCTTGCTGTGCCCTCCATGGTGGAAGGAGCAGAGCAGTTTCTTTGGGCCTCTTTTCTAAGAAACTAGTCTTATCTATGAGAAATTCACCTTCATAACCTAATACTTTCTATTCCTCATCTCTACTATAGCATTGGGAATTAGGTTTCAACATATGAATTTTAGGGGAATGCAAATGTTCAGACCATAGCACTACAATATTTTGGGTGCCAGTGAGTATGACTCTGAGGAGAGAGTTAAAGAAAACCTTTGATAAGATTATGAGCATGCTCCTTTGTCAGGAATGAAGTGCTAAATTTATTTCTGTGACTCTTCTACTTGAAGCTAATTTATCTTTGGTCAATTCTGTTTTCTTTTGTTGAGACACTAAAAGCATAGTAATTAACTTGAAGGAAAAGAGAAAAGTGTGAATTCCATAATTATACCTTCATCAGGTTCTTTACATTCTGCTTTCATCTGTCATAGTACCACACTGTACTGTTAATTCATTATATTCATTTGACAAATGTTTATTCAGGGACTACTATGTGTTGGACTGTTGCTAGGCATAATGGATGCAATGCTTAGCAAAATAAAAAACAGGCCGGGCGCAGTGGCTCAAGCCTGTAATCCCAGCACTTTGGGAGGCCAAGACGGGCGGATCACGAGGTCAGGAGATCGAGACCATCCTGGCTAACACGGTGAAACCCCGTCTCTACTAAAAAATACAAAAAAATTAGCCGGGCGAGGTGGTGGGCGCCTGTAGTCCCAGCTACTCGGGAGGCTGAGGCAGGATAATGGCGTGAACCCGGGAGGCGGAGCTTGCAGTGAACTGAGATCCGGCCACTGCACTCCAGCCTGGGCGGCAGAGCCAGACTCCGTCTCAAAAAAAAAAAAAAAAAAAAAAAAACATAAATTCTGCCATTACAAAGTTTATCGTGAGAACAACACACATCAATCAAATGATTATAACAAATAAGTATAAAATTGCATTTCCACTGTGATACCCACTAAAAAGGAAATTACTTAGGTCAATTCAATCAAAATCTGAAAGGCAAGTAGTAAAGTCAGAAAGGTCTAGATAGGGACAAGGTGTTCCAGCATAAGGAGGTAGCCTGGGTGAATGCCACCTTGCATGAGGCAGTGTGATGTGGTTAATCATGAGGGGTAGATAAGACCTAGTTGTGCCTAAACCTAGTTAAGAACTAGTTTGAGGGTTGATTTGGCTTTTCCAAAAATTTTATTTTTTGGACAGAAAAAAAAAAAGAAACTTACTCCAGTAATGGAAATTTATTTTCTAGAATATTTCAGTGCCGGCTATTGAAAAAAATGAAACAAAAATTTTCGGTTGCTTAACACAATAGAAGTTTATTTCTTGGTGATAGAATTAAACTAGTCCATTGAGGGTATTGCTGTTTAGTGGTGACCTTCCACAAAGTGTTTCAGGGACTCAGAATTTTTTCATCTTATGTCTCCACCATTCAGTAAGGCCCAATAGGTGGAAAGAGATGGAGTGAAGAAGACACACCTACTTCTTTGAGAATCCAGGCTTAGAAGTAACACACATCATTCTGCTCATATTTTCTTGGGTGTGAACTAGTCATGTGGCTGCACCTTTATGCAACAGGTTGCTGTGGAATGTACTCATTGCCTGGGAAGGTGGCTCCAGCAATAACTACAATATTAAAGCAGAGGGATATATATTTTTAATACTTTTGGAAAAAAAATTACATCTTTGCCACACTTACTGAATAAATGCAAACTGCTGATTTGTTAAACACACTCTCAACCTTGAATTTAATCATCCTCTAGGCAATAATGTGAAATTTTCAAAACAGCATATTGATTTTTAACTTAAAAATAAACATACCATTTACATTTTTGAGATGTGGGGATCTTTGTAATTATAGATATTCTATTGATGTGATTTTCATAAGAGAAAAAAATATCCCCTGGCAGGAGGAGAGAAATTAGTTAGGATAGCTTTTCCTGCTTGGGGACAGGTCTTTGGTAATTTTTTTTAAGTACTGAGAAACTAATTATATAGACGAATCCTAAATCTAATAGAAGTGAATGCAGTGAACCTTCTTAAATAAATCTTGACAGTTTCCTTTCTAACTGCAAACCCCTATTTGGTTGTAACAAAACATTAAAGATAATTTGTATGTATGAAAGGCTCAGTTTGAGGTATTTCATTTTATCATTTTGAAAACTCATTGGCTAATGTGAGCTTTTTTATGGTACATTTTATAATGTTTTTCATGGTCAAACTTTATAGCAGGAAATACCACAGAAGTGTGCTAAAATGCCTAAAATGAGTTTTAGAAATCAGATCAGATTAGGCTGGGCACAGTGGGTCACGCCGGTAATCCCAGCACTTTGGGAGGCTGAGGCAGGTGAATCACCTGAGATCAGGAGTTCAAGACCAGCCTGGCCAACATGGTGAAACCCTGTCTCTACTAAAAATAAAAAATAAAAATTAAAAAATTAAAAATTAGCCAGGCTTGGTGGCGTGGCAGGTGCCTGTAATCCCAGCTACTCAAGAGACTGAGGCAGGAGAATCGCTTGAATCTGGGAGGTGGAGGTTGCAGTGAGCCGAGATCACGCCACTGTACTCTAGCCTGGGTAAAAAAAAAGAAAAAGAAAAAGAAATCAGATCAGGAGGTGAGAGAACTACTAATGTAGGAGAAACGATTCCACACAGTACTGTCCTAGCACTGGACTTGAGAGGCCAATATAGTGTTAGCCTCAGACACAATGGGAGTGGAAATAATGTCTGACTCATCCATTCACGGGTGGAAAAATAACCAGAATTTTTATTTCAGCCTAAGAGTGATAAGGCACCAGGTGCTGGGAATTCTGATCTGATATACATAAAACTTAAAATAACCAGAAACCATTGTATCTATATAGTACTTTGTGCCTTCCAAAGCACCATCTGGAGTTGATGTTTAACACAGTTGCAACACAGCAGTAAAGATAGTCAGATAGTTATAAAGTTAAGTGCTACAGAGATGTTAGGTATGTACAAAATCCTTTGGTTAAATAGCTCTTCAGCAGTTAAGTGTGTTCCTAACACTTAAAAACTTCCACTTGACTTTGAGGTTATGTTGCTTCTTGTTCTCCTATTGATTGATTGCCCTTTAAGTACAACCCTAACATATTAATACTTATGAATAATATTTTTGACTGGGTGAGATAGGCTATTATATAATCTAACTACTTTTCACCACCAGAGGTTGAAATCATCTAGAATCTTTGACTAGTTTGGGGTTCTAGGATTTTTCCAATACGTAAGAATTGTGTCACTTTGACCAAATTTCTTATCCCTTTGAATCTGCTTCTTTGTTAAATAGGGATAAAGATACCTGTCCTTGTCAGTGTTATGAAACTCACATGGGCAATTTACAAGGATTGAGATCAAGTTTCATAAATCTTAAATTCTCTACAATTGTAAGGTAATGCTCTTATTTGACTTTCTCTTTCTCATTGGTCTCTGTAATCCAGTTCCATCTGGAGAAATTCAGATCTAAACCAGTGGGATTAAGCCTAACTGATATGGTTCTTAAGATTAAAAAACTTGTTATATATTTCTTAACCTTGAGAACCTTGATAGATTGGCCAGCTACCACAGTTTTCCAAGGATTTTTTGAGTTCTAGCACTGAAACTCCATCCCAAGCAAAACCATCTTAAATCTTCTTGATTGCAAGAATCCTGAACAGAGAAAGGTTTTCATCCTTTCTTACTGTTAATATAAAATTTTCCTTTAGCTAAAATGTCTTTGCCATATGAGTCCATTTGTTTTTCACGGTATGTATTATATCAGACTTTGAATGAAAACAGTATATAACACACTATACAATACAGTGTGTTTACACAATGACATAAGACTTTCACACACAGATATGTATTTAATCCTTTGCTTTGCCTATTAATAGGTATGACAACCTCCACCCAGCACTTAATACATTTAATTGAAATTACATAACCATCTTTCTCCTTTATCAGACTCAAGCAGGATCTAGTCACATTCATCTTTGATTCTCTCTCTTCTAGCATGCTGATTGGCACACTGGAAGCACCTGGGAAGTATATGATTAAACTTCCACACTTCAACCTCAACTCTATTACAGTCAGGTTTTTGGTGATTTATAAACTATATGTAATAAAACTTTCATTAGAGTTTAGTAAGTCTTAAATAAACTAGTATGAAGAATGTGAGTTAACTTTTATAAACTATAAAGTATAATAAAATTGGTTTCAGAAAAGACTGATGTTAATATGTAATAAGTGTAGCTTTTCAATTTGTCTTCTAGCCTACCATGTCTCCTAGATTCTTGATTTCATCTTTAAATATTAAATTGATACTTCTATCCAAGAGTTTTTGTCATTTATCTTATATGTAAATAACTATGGGACAATGTGAAACAGGCCTTCCTTGTCATAGATACAGTCACCTAAAAATTAATATCATCATATCTAAATATATTAAGAAACATGGATCCATTTAAGTTCAGTCCAGTTTATTTCCTGGAAGACTTTGTTTAAGAGTTATCTATAGAGGGTGGAGCAAGATGGCCGATTAGGAACAGCTCCAGTCTCCAACTCCCAGTGCGAGCGACACAGAACACCGGTGGTTTCTGCATTTTCAACTGAGGTACTGGGGTCATCTCACTAGGGAGTGCCGGACAATCAGTGCTGGTCAGCCGCTGAAGCCCGATCAGTGAGAGCTGAAGCAGGGCTAGGAATCCCTTTTCCTAGCCAGGGGAACTGAGACACACAACACCTGGAAAATCGAGTAATTCCCACGCCAATACTGTGCTTTAAGCAAACGGGCACACCAGGAGATTATACCCACACCTGGCCAGGAGGGTCCCACGGCCACGGAGCCTCCCTCATTGCTAGCACAGCAGTCTGCAATCTAACCACAAGGCAGCAGCGAGGCTGGAGGAGGGGCGCCCACCATTGCTGAGGCTTAATAGGTAAACGAAGCCGCGGGGAAGCTCGAACTGGGTGGAGCTCACAGCAGCTCAAAGAAACCTGCCTGTCTCTGTAGACTCCACCTCTAGGGAAAGGGCACAGCTAAACAACAAAAGGGGAAGTAGCAGAGGCCTGTGCAGATGCGAACCACTCTGTCTGACAGCTTTGAAGAGAGCAGTGGATCTCCCAACACGGAGGTTGAGATCTGAGAATGGACAGACTGCCTGCTCAAGTGGGTCCCTGACCCCTGAGTAGCCTCACTGGGAGACATCCCCCACTAGGGGCAGTCTGACACCCCACACCTCACAGGGTGGAGTACACCCCTGAGAGGAAGCTTCCAAAGTAAGAATCAGACAGGTACACTCGCTGTTCAGCAATATTCTATCTTCTGCAACCTCTGCTGCTGATACCCAGGCAAACAGGGTCTGGAGTGGACCTCAAGCAATCTCCAACAGACCTATA
>NW_016809038.1:316525-332331 GCF_001698545.2 Rhinopithecus bieti
TGGAAACCATCATTCTTAGCAAACTATCACAAGAACAGAAAACCAAACACCGCATGTTCTCACTCATAGGTGGGAACTGAACAATGACATCACCTGGACTTGGGAAGGGGAACAGCACACATCGGGTCCTATCATGGGGAGGGGGGAGGGGTGAGGGATTTCATTGGAATTATACCTGATATAAATGGCGAATTGATGGGTGCTGACGAGTTGATGGGTGCAGCACACCAACATGGCACAAGTATACATATGTAACAAACCTGCACGTTATGCACATGTACCCTAGAACTTAAAGTATAACAAAAAAATAAAAAAATTTAAAAAAAGAGTTATCTATATTAATATTGTGCAGTAGTTGGAAACACAATGAAACTGCAATCAATTAAGTATTCATTACCAAGGAAATCATGTACATTGCATTAAGACCCATAATTGTCTCCTCTACTGCCTTTCTATTTAGAAGTCCTTGTGTTAATATTACCTCACCCAGGGCTTGATCTTGGATGAGGTAATAGAACAGATACCATATTCTACTTAGTTTCTCCTGGTTTTGAAAACCCATCAAGAACTCAAAGCAGCATAATTGATCATGAACACAGTATTTGACTCTGGATACAGATAAACTTAAGTGATCCTTTTGGATTACTCTGATAGTAAAATGATATGGAACGGGTGACTCTTCAGTTTCTTCTGCAGAATACAAATGTGTGAGCTATTCAGTAACTGGGTCCTCTTTTGTTTACAGGCATCTTAAGTAAGGCTCTAAGCAGAGAACAGTATTCGAGAACCAAACCTTCCTTTTGCCCTCTAGATTTTGTGCTGCCTCCTTTCTGAGCTACTTTAGGTAGGAACATGGCATTTGGAGTATTTATCATTGCAGCTGAATTGCACGAATCTTTTGGATTATGGACTCCAAAGAAGAGGAGGACATGAGTGAATTGGAGTAGATGAGAAAAGACTCCGGAGATCACCCTGAAATGGGGTTTGTAAAAGATCCAGTGAAAAGTACTGGAGCTGATAAAAACAAACATAAAATGTGCTGGGTTTCTATGTCATGCTGTCAGAAGAGAAACTAAAACAGTTATTCTTTCATGTCTTCATTCTTTTATTTAACAAATATACATTTATTAACTACCATACTAGTCTATTTCTGCCCCTATAACAGAATAGCACAGAACAGATCATTTATAAGGGAAAGAAATTTATTTCTCACAGTTCTCAAGGCTGGGAAGTTGAAGATTAAGTTGCCGGTATCTGCTGAGACCTTTCTTGCTATGTCTTTACATGGTGGAAGATGGAAGGGCAAGATAGAAGCAACTCCCTTAATCAAGCACCTTTATAAAGGCACCTAATCTCATTCATGAGGGAGGAGTCCTCTGGTCTAATGACCTCTTGAAGTGCCCCTAGGGGATAGATTCAAACTATAGCATTCCACTCATAGTCCCCCAAAATTCATGTCCTTCTCACATATAAAATGCATTTATTTTGTTTCAATAGCCCCAGAGTTCTTAATTCATTCCAGCTTCAACTTGAAAATCTAAGTCCAAAGTCTCATGTAAATCAGATATGAATAAGACTCAAGGCATGATTCATCTTGAGGAAAATATCCCTCCAGCTGTGAGCCTGTGAGATCAAACATTACATGTTTCCAAAACACAATGCTGAGACAGGCATAGGGTAAACATTCCCGTTCCAAAAGGGAAAGATACAACAAAAGACGAAAAGAGTAATAGATTCCAAGTAAGTTGAATACCCAACAGGGCTAACAGCATTAAATCTTAAAGCTTGAAAATAATCTTCTTTCACTCCACGTCCCACCTCCTGGATACACTAGAGTGAGAGTTAGACCCCAAGGCCTCAGGCAGCCCCATCCCATGGCTTTGCTGGGTGCAACCCTGGCTTCAACTGTCATGCATTGAAGGCATATGCCTATGGTTATCTTAGCCTGACACTATGTGCTGGTAGCTTTACAGTTAAAGATGTCTTTCTCAAAGATGGCCCTGCCCCCACATAGCCACTCAGCATTGCCCTAGTGAGAATTCTCTGCCATACACCATCCCTGGGGCAGGTACCCGCCTGGGACTTAAGGCTGTCTGAGACATCCTTTGAAATATAGGTAGAGACAGTTGTCTCCATGGCTCCAAACTTACACACCTACAGATTTAACACCACATGATCATTGCCAAGGCTCATTTTTTGCATCTTCTGGAGTGGTGGTTCAGGCTGCACCTGGGCCAGCTTGAGCCATGTCTAGGGTGGCCAAAGAGTGCTGTGCCAGGATGCAGGGAACAGAGACCTAAGGAGGCCCTGGGCAGCTAAGTCCCACAGACACTGGACCCATCCCTGAAACCATTCTGACCCCAAGATCCTAGCATTCTGGGCTTGTGATAGGAATGGCAGCCTTGAAGATCTCCAAAACTGCTTTGAGGTCATGCTACCATTGTCTTGTTGAATAGCACCTGGCTTCCTTCTAGCCGTACTAATCTTATCAAATGGTTGCTTAGCCATGCCCTTGATTTTTCTCTCCTAAAATTGCCTTTTAATTATTTACACTCCCAGGCTGAGAATATTCGAAATCTGTACATCCTGCTTTCCTTTTAAGTATATATCCTGTCTTTAAATCGTTTCTCTCTTTTTGCATTTTACTATAACTTGTTAAGAGAAGTCATGCAGCATCCTGAACACTTTCGGCTTAGTGATTTCTTCTGTGAAATATTCTAGTTCATCATTCTAAAGTTCTGTCTGCTATAAGTCCTAGAATATAGACACAATTCAGTCAAGTTCCTTTCCACTTTATAACAAGGATGACCTTTCTTCCAGTCTCCAGTACATTGTTCCTAATTTCCATCTGAGACCTCATCAGAATAATCTCCACTGCCACAACCAATGAAGAAGTATCTAAAAAGACTGAGCTTTGCCCTACTGCTCTTCTTCTGAGCCTTGACTAGAATCATCCTTAGTTTGTTTATGGCCATATAGGCTTTTTACATCATTCACTTCACAACTGCTTCAGCCTCTACCAATTATCCAGTCCCAAAGCCTCTTCTACATTTTCAGGTGCTTGTTAGAGCAACACTTAGCTCCTTAGTACTAATTTCCATCTTAGTTCTTTGTGCTGCTATAACAGAGTACCACAGACTGGGCAATTTATTAAAAAGGGAAATTCATTTCTCACAGTTCTGGAGGCTGGGAAGAACAAAATCAATGCGTTCACATCTGGTGAGGACTGTTTTGCCTTGTTCTCAGAAGGCAGAAAAGTGAGAGAGAATCAAGTCCCTCCATGAAGCCCCTTAAGGGACACCTAATCCTATGTACAAGGGTAGATCCCTCATGGCCTCATGCATTGACTTTGCCCATGCCCACCTGGAACTAGCACTGGCCCATTAGCACCATGTGCCACCACAGTTCCCACCCATGCCTCTCCCTCCACAACTCCCCCCAAGCAGAGGGAGCCAGCTCTGGCCTCAGCCAGCCCAGAGAGGGGCTCTCACAGTGCAGCAGCTGAAGAGTTCCTCAAGCACAACCAAAGTGGGCACCAAGGCCAAGGAGGTGCCAAGAGTGAGCAAAGGCTGCCAGCATGCTGTCACCTCTCACTTTCAGTGAGTTCTTGGCCTCCCTGACTTCAAGAATGAAGCCAGGGACCCTCGTGGTGAGTGCTACAGTTCTTAAAGATGGTGTATCCGGAGTTTTTTCCTTCAGATGTTCTGATGTGTTCAGAGTTTTTTCCTTCTGGTGGATTTGTGGTCCTGCTGACTTCAGAAGTGAAGCTGCAGATCTTTGCAGTGTTAACAGCTCTTAAAGGTGGCGCATCCCGGTGGGTTCGCAGTCTTGGTGACTTAAGATGTGAAGCTGCAGACCTGCTGGTGAGTGCTTTAGCTTATAAACATAGCGTGGGCCCAAATAGTGAGCAACAGCAAGATTTATCACCAAGAGCAAAAGAACAAACCTTCCATAGGATGGAAACGGTCTCAAGCGCTGACAGTTTAGGTGGCCAGCTTTTAGTCCCTTATTTGGCCCCACCCACATCCTGCTGATTGGTCAATTTTACAGAGCGCTGATTGGTCCATTTTACAGAGCGCTGATTGGTCCATTTTACAGAGTGCTGATTGGTCCGTTTTTACAGAGTGTTGATTGGCACATTTACAAACCTTTAGCTAGACACAGAGCACTGATTGGTGTGTTTCCAATCCTTTAGCTAGACACAAAAGTGCTCCAAGTCCCCACACAAGGCAGAAGCCCAGCTGGCTTCGCCTGTCCTTAGGAAAACCAGAAGTCACTGAAGAAACATGGTTGAGGGAATTTGTTGACAACAGGAAATTCACTTAGCTTCTGGTTCCTGTAAGTTGCAGCCTGCTAACTCTTGATTTAAGAAACCTACCTAATCACATTTTTCGTAAAGCATTTGAAAGTCAATACCAATTTAAACCAATTAATCAAAGAGAATTTCTGCTGAGGAAAACTGATCATAACTTAGTGAAATTTGTAAACATACAAGTCAAAATGTATAAATATTTTTGACCACCATGTAATCTAGTGTGCTGTTAATTTTTTTTTAATGGTGTGATCAGTGTGAAATTTGGCAATACCTTTTGGAAAAAATAGTTTGGCTGATTTTAAAATGCTCATATAATCTTACAATAACTAAGGTTTATTTTTTAGTGAATATACATGCAGTTGTGAGCTTCACTGTTAAATAGTTCTGATTAGGTAAAAGTAAATTAATCAATCAAAAACATATTTTAAGTACAATTTTATGAACATCCAAAAGGAAGATGATGAGTTGGCTCCAAGAGTAAGTATTGTTATGTTAGAGTCATAGTCTATGGAACAATAATTCAGGCATATGAAATCTATTTTTCTTAATACAGTATTCTGTCTGTGTGTCTCCACTTGACCAAGTTTGCAGTTGGGTGAATATTTTACATTTACTTTAAGAAAAAAATATCTTAATTTAGAAATAAGGTTATTATTTTTTCATGTTGATTAGCCAGTAAAATTTTATAGTAGGAATTCTCATCAGAATATAAAATCTTTTCCTAAAATTAATGGCAAGTGCTCTCTTAATACTTCTGTAAATTATTACAGACTTGGATGTCAAATCCATTTTTGCAGGTACATTATTGAATTATTTAAATAATTGAAATCACTTGAAAGTGGGGTTGACCATTTAAAACATATCTACTTGATCCTAAAATCATGTATAAGTTCCTGAGAATGAGATTGAATGCATTTTAGTCATTATATTTAGCCAACCAGAATGCATCTGCACTGTTTCAATGTTTAATTGCCTCCTCTGTGGAGCCAATTATCTGTTAACATAACATAGAATTTTCATACTGAATTTCTAAATTTGAAGTTATGATATCTGTAATTGCCAATTCTATAAGACTGACAAAATTTGTCTCCTTACCCCAACCCTTCAGAAATGAGGATGATAATGATTAAAGACTCTTGGTTCTGACATGATGGGTGTGATAAGTTACAGTAACACAAAAGCTGGAATATCAATATAATACCAACAACTTATGTGGTTATATTGTAATAGGTACGGCAGTTGAAAAAAAATTCAAAAACATTTGTCTACATTTTGTGGCATGTCATGAAAATTACATGGCATTATATATGCTGACAAGTTGAGATGATTGCTGTCTTTTTTTATACAATGGGAGGAGTACTTTTGGAATTCGGGTTGAGGAAAGAATGATGGAGCAAACATTCCTTTCCTACTGCGCTTTAGCCTGGGAAATTTTGTTTTTAATAAGTCAAGTACTGGGAATGTTTTGACATTTTTACAACTTGGATGTATTTACTTGAAATATTTAAATTTAAGCTTGCAGACTTATAGATTTAGCATTATATTTTACAGGTTTTTACTTTCTCCTAGTGAATGAGTATCTGAAGAAATTAATAGGGCAAATAGAAAAATGTTTTATAAGGTCATTCCTGGGATGTCTGTCTTATGTTATTTGAAATAACTCAGAAGTTGTTTAAATCCTGGTGGCTCCTGGGAACTGTCATTCGTTTACCTCGAAGAGGCACAAGCTCTTTTATGAATGTGTTTTACAGCACCTTCTTTCAACCACAACTGAATATATCCTTCACTTCTTAGAATGATACAACCACTTCTTAGTTTGCATCTTTTTGGATTCAAACTCCTCGATTTGAATGTAGTAAACCTTTTATTAGTGATTCTAGATTCCCAGGAAAAGATGGTGGGTTTATGCAATTTTACCTACAGAATGACTACAAGGCCTTTGTAAAATTAGGTCTCAGTAACGCTTTAATGACAGCAATTTCTATTTTTCAGTCTCATTACTACTTTCAAATTATAAGATGTCTAAACTACATTCTAAAGAATTCACAAGTAGGTTGGAAATGTGAAAAACTGAACTCCCTTCTTAATGGCCATCTTAGAAACCACAGATAATTTAAATTTAACTAGGTCTAATCCAACCAGTTTTCTTTAATCAAGTTTAGTTTAATGTGTAAACTAAATGTTATTAATTTAAATATTTTTCCTTTTACTTCACCTTGTTCTAGAAAGACTTAAGGCAGGTAGCAAGATGCACACAAATAAGATTTAAAAAGGGTATTAGTTCATTTAATGTTGCCACAAATGAATCCCTGCAACTCACTAATTTATGAAGAAAAAACTTATTTGGCTCATGATTCCCATGATTGGAAAGTTCAAGTTTGGGATACTGCATATGGTGAGGGTCTCGGGCTCCTTCCACTTCTGGCAGAAAGCAAAGGGGAGCTGGCTTGCATAAAGATCACATGGCAAGAGAGTAAGAAAGAGAGAGAGGGAGACACCAGGTTTGTTCAAACAACTAGCTCCTTTGGGAACTAATAGAGCAAGAACTCACTCACCCCTAAGGGAGGGTATTAATTTATGCATAAAGAAACTGCCTCTGTGACCCAAACACCTCCTGTTAAGCCCCACCTCCAACACTGGGGATATATTTTAACATGAGATTTGGAAGCATGCGAACCATAACAGAGGAATGGGGGAATAAAGGTGAGAAAAATAAGATAAAACCGCTAGCGTGATTAGCACACCACTATGCTGCCCTTTTCTAGTGATAGGAAACATTAAGTTTCTGGCAGACGACAAAAATAACAGAATTATGGCTGATTAGCCATCTCAAAGGTTCTATACAATAAAACAAAAGCAATTGCTCAGAAGAGTAAAACACTCCTCAGTGTTGATTCTGTAGAATTATTTTGTTGTTTGTCCTCAGAGAGAAATATGGTGCCATGTGTTAAACCATGTTTTCCACAACATTATTTTGGTAAATACAAAAGTGTGCTCTACAAAGTTATTTCTTATAATGTTCCTCAAAGTGTATTAGAAACACCACATTATATAATAATTCAGAAGAAAAATAAAGAAAAAGTAAAAAAAAAATGTATAAGATGGTAAAACATGATTCAGGTATGCAGTTTTTTTTTTTTTCTAATGGACAGAATAATGCAGGTTTTTTTCTTGATTCATGGACAGAATAGTGTATTTAGAAAAAAAAAAAAAAAATGTACCTTTGTAGTCGCCACCTGACCTCAAAATGCCTTATGGTACAATGCTGTACACATAGCAAAAATCTGATATCGAGGTAAGGAAGTAGTGAGAAAAAGTTTTAATTATCTGTTTATTCCAAAGTATATACGTTTTTAAAAAGTGAAAACAATAAGGCCTATGTAACTTAATGTCCTCTTATACAGCATAATGTCCTTGAGGTTCATCTATATTGTCATGTATGGCAGAATTTTCTTTTTTTCTTTCAAACTAAATAGTATTTAGCTTGGGCATGAAAGTAGTGTAGCCTGGAGGTTTGAACCGAAATATCCAGTAATGAGATTTTAAAGTTTGAAGAAGTAGTGGCTGATTTGAAATAATTGAGGAACAACTGGGAATTGGCTTGGGAAAGATAATGGCAGCAAGTCCAAGAGGAGAAAGAGAAGATCCTTGCTAGAGGGATTCTCTAGTTTCTTCCAGTTCAGTTTCCTATTTTCCAGCATAATCACAAATTAACTCTTGGGAAAACAGGTGTAATTTTTTTTTTTTCCTTACAAAACCCTACATCTAAGAAATGCCACAATTTTCACTTTAGCACCAAGATAAAATTTATATAAACAGTAGGGAAGTAGCAGTCATGGACTCCACAAAGACTGAGCAGAGAAAAGTATGCAATTAAATGAAAAGCTCACAACTTGAAGCAGTTAGGGATCCTCCCTTTACTAGTGAACAATGAGGCAATCTATTTTTAGCATTCAGTGAAGTTTGGCACAGAATTTAATTCAAGGCATTAGAAGGCTCTGCTAATTCCCTGCTTATATTTCAGGAGTACTAAAGTGGCTTACAAGAAACCAGAACAAACTGATTTCAGGCTTAAATTTACTTGCCTTAGGCACTGAGTTTAAATTGTCTGGGGTTGGGAGAAAAAAACAGTGAGAAAGATATACTGACATGGCTGTAAATTGCTCTAACCTTCATTACATGGTCAGCACTCTAGCATTAGTCAGTGCAGAATAGCCAATTTAGTAAGCCACAAGTACCAATAATTACTAGTTATTAAACCCTAATTGTGTGCCAGACATTTTGCCAGGTGTTTTACATTCCTTCTCACTAATATTCATATTCTGGGTTGAATACTGTGTCTCCCAAATTGTGTCTACCTAGAAATCACCCTGTGTCCTTATTTGAAAATGGAATCTTTGCAGATATAATTAGGTTAAGATGAGGACATACTGGATTAGGGTTGGTCCTAAACAATAACTGGTGTCCTTATATGAAGAGAAAACAAAGACACAGAGACACACCTAGGATGAATGCCACATGATGACAGAGGCAGAGAGTGTAGTGGTGACCCATGAGCCAAGGGTTGCCAACCGCCACCAGAAGCCAGCAGAGAGGCATGGGATGATTTCTCTCCCAGAACCTCCAGAAGGCACCAACCCTGCTGACGTCTTGATTTCAGGCTCTGGCCTCTAGAACTATGTGAGAATAAATTTTTATTTTTGTAAACAACCCAGTTTGCAGTAGTTTGTTACCTCTGCTCTAGGAAACTAATACAATTCACATTAATCCTCAAGGTAGGTGTCAGTTTCTCTTTTAAAATTTTTTTTACTACATAACCTGACTAAAACTTGTGCTCAGTCCACTGTCTGTTACTCAAGTTCACTAAACAATAGAGTTATAGCAATTAGGTGATCTGGTGAAAAAAATTATTCCAAAATTTATGCTAATTGACCACATGTGCTTTTTGATCTGAATTCCAAGAGGAATTCTTTCCATCAGGAAAGTAACTGCTCCTTCAAGATGGTCATTGCTACTTTGTCAAAGCCTGTAACCTGGGAGATAGTCAAATAGGGATGGCTTTGGTGATTTCTCACCACAACAGGGCTGCTGTGCTTATGGGAGAGGAGATTATGATATTGGAGGACCAGGCAATGCAAGGAATGAGTCTGCACATTCTGGATCAGGTGCCTGGAATAATGTGATACAGGCTTCTAGGGAATGAGAGGGAATCCAGCGTGGATGGCTCCTTTGTTGATGCTAAAGAATATGAGGATTACAATGAACAGGTTTGGGAAGAAACTCAGGAGTTTTAAGTGGCACAAAAAAAAGTCTGGTTGTAAAAATGGACAATGATTAGGTCATGGGCAGGGCAGAATAGAAGAAACCAGGAATGGAAACTGGACTTAGCAAAAGGTGCAAAATCAGCTATGAGGCACTCAGACAGGAAGTCACAGGCAGAAGCTGGCCTGGAAAGAAGTAGTGTATAAACACTAGACACTCTGAAGAATATAGATGCTTGCCAACCTGGAGGATGAAGACAGCAAGTAGGTTGGGCAGATCAGTGTCAAGAGATTCAGGACAGATGGACAGATCTAAATGGAAACAGATTGAATCTATGGCAGGGGGTCAAATAGAAACTCAAGCTAAATTCACGGGAACAAATAAGGAGGGCTCTTGTTTTTCATCCCCTCACAAAGTTCTGGGTTTCTGGTAAAAAGTAAGAAGGTGTTTTCCATGTTCAAGGGTTCTCTGCAGAGTGACAGAAAGCTTACTCCCAGGCCCTCCCCATTACAGAAATTTTGTTTTATTTATATGGCACTTTATTTATATATGTAGTTCATAGATGTCTTAACTTTCCTGCCAGAAGGTATGCTCCTCTTGGTATTAATGGATATTATTTTTGACCACCTACTGTGTCCCAGGTGTTTTTTGTCAGTGCTTCATATATATTATAATGCCATTGTTTCTTTTGAAAGCACACAATCCTGAAGAGTTTCAGATGTGGAGATAAGTAACTAATTTATGGTCACACAGCTAGAAAGAGACAGAACTAGAAATTAAACTCAGGTGTAGTTTTTACTATCATTGATGGTGCTTTCCCTCCTATTTCCCATGCCTTATTTATTGCTACCAATTCACAGTCCTTACAGCAACAGCAAGTTAGATGATCTGATGAGGATTACTTTGTTTCCACACAGGAGTATAGTGTGTGCTGCTTCCTAGAGCTTGATCTTTCTGGTTCCAGATTTTCGTAATGGTGGATGACTATATCTTCTAGGGCAGCTCATGGTAAGAATGAAGTAGAAGAGGCAGGAGGCCAGTGAGTCATTCTATGTCATCAGGTGCCCAGAACTGCAGTTGTGAAGGAGGAATTGTTTGCCTTGAGGCTTATCATACTTCCCGAAAGGGCAGGAATTTGTGTCAGAGTGTGATCTACACAAAACAGAGAATCAGAATCTATTTAGAGAGGGAGTGCTGCACAGAGGATAAAAGAATTAATATTTCAGAACTATCTTGACTTTTTCTTCCATAAAACTTTACCTAGTAAACTCCCATTCAATGAAATGGTGAAGCCCTGTCTCTACAAAAATACAAAAATTTGATGGATGTGGTGGTGCCTACCTGTCTCGAGAGGCTAAGGCATGAGAATCACTTGAACCCAGGAGGCAGAGGTTGCAGTGAGCCAAGATCACACCACTGCACTCCAGCATGGCAACAGAGTGAGACTCCGTCTCAAAACCAAACAAACAAACAAACAAACAAACAAACAAACAAAATGATACCCCTGTGCTACTTTAGCAGTGTGGGGTAGTTGGAGAACCAAATGCATTTGTAGCCACTTAACAGGCATCTAAAGCTTGAACAAATTACTTCTCCTTTTGAAATTCAGTTTTTTCCTCTGTGAAGTGATGTAATACTTACCTTGCTGTCTGGGTGAGAGAGTCATGTTTCATACAATCAATTCATACAGTTGTACCTGGGTAAGCTGACCTGAAGAGCTCCACACCACTTAGGACTAAGAGCTGTGATTTGGAATTGAATTTCTCATGTAGTAGCTGTGGAGAAGACAATGAGAAGTGTCGGTTCATTTTCTGTTGGTGAACAAAATGCCACAAAGTGGGTAATTTATAAAGAAAATAGGTTTAGTAAGTTCACTGTTCTGGAGGCTGGAAAGTCCGAAGTCGAGGGGCTATATCCAGTGAAGACTTTCTTGTTGCTTCATAACAGGGTGGAGAGCATCACATGGTTAGGAGGCAAGAGCAAGAGAGTCAGAGAGATCTTGCTTTTATAACAAAACCACTCCTGTGATAACAAACACTCCCCTGATAATGACATTAATCTATTTATGAGGATGGAGAGATTATGTTTTCAACATGTGAAAATTTGGAGAATACATTCAAACTATAACAACAGGGAAGGAACTCTTATATTCTCACCTATTCGATCCAGATATTTAGTTAACTTGGAATGTGGTGCTGTTTGGGGAATGATGTACCTATGGATAAAAACCAGATGCAGTCCGTTGTGAAGGTGATTCATGCAAGTGTTACAGGCTACTTTAGGATCACAACTTACCCTACTTCAAGTGTTGAGAATTTGGGGTTCTGTGAATTAGGTGATGAGAGAGGCCCCCCTCCATGAGCTATGCAGTCACCCAACAAGTATACATATAGTTCTTTGTGTGTTTATATAATAAGTATGTGGGTAGTTAAGGCTAACCGTCTATTAAAAAAATATAAGCTATTTGTGTTTTTGTTTTACCGATTTACTTAGGAACAAATACATATTAAGTATTTTTTGTATGCTGGGCTCCTGGCACATGTAAACGTGAAAGCATGATCTTGCATTAAATCAATCTAACTTTTCAAATCCATATATTAAGGCAATACACACCTCTGTTGAATTTTAGATTAATGAAGGCTGTTATTTTATTATTTGAAATGACAACATACTTGAAATGTCGTTTTGGAAGATGACCCTAGTTATTCCTGATTGTCTCAGGCTAGTAAAACTGAGTACTCTTTTTATATTTGACTAGTTTATTATCATCTTACCTGAGCTCTCTGCTTTACTTCTAATTTCCTAAAGCCTCTATAAATCTTGGTCTCCCTTCTTTAATTTGTTCCTGTCTTTGAAAAGACAATTACAAATCCCTGCTTCCCGGTTTCTCTGGAACTTTGTTCATCCATTTTCCTGATTTTTTTTTCAGTGTCTTCTGTCACTTTTTCTCTGCAGCTGTTTCTCTGTCACTGTTTCTCCACTGCTGACAAAAGGGTTCAAAGCTTTTCCTATTCTAAAGAAGAGAAAACTTCATCCCAATCCAATTCCCCTTCAAATTATACTCTCTTTTCCTCTTTCATTCAATACCAAAGTTCTTGAAACTTGGGCAGACTTTTGACTCCATCTTGTTGACTCTCACTGCTTTGTCTCTCTCAACCTGGCTTTCATTCTTGGCACATTCCTGAAAATGTTCCCACAAAAGAGCAACTCCAAGCTCTGGCATCAACAACAAATCTTTATCCTTGACTTATTTGAGAAATTTGATATAGTTTATGTATTTTTTCTGAAATCTTTTTTCCTTAGCTTCTGTTCAGTCTCTCTTCTCCCAACTTTCCCTAATCATTTACTAAGATTTTCCTCTATCTGCTTTATTTCTTTGTGAACTCATTTTCTTTGTGAACTCATTTTATTTGTGAACTCATTTTCTTTGTGAACTCATTTTCCTTGTATTATTGACCATTCAATTACTATAAGTATGATTTAATTAAGTCTCTGCATCTTTATTATTTAATTAAAAATATGAATATTTAGACTTGACTTTACCTCCAAGCTCCAACCATTCTTTGGCAACTTGGTCTAGTTTTAACTTAACATCTCAAGTTTATGACATCTGAAATCAAACTTATTGCTCTCCTCCCATCTGCCATCCTCATATTTTCCCTTTCTTACCTCTATTCTTTTGAGGAAACTGTCGTTTTCTCAACTAAGCAAGCTAAAAATCTCAAATGATATTTTTTCATTCCAGAAACTCTGATGTGTTGTATTTAATCCATTGCTGAACTCTATTAATTATACCTCTTATAAGGTATGGCTTGTCCATGTGGTATAGGGAAGTTTTTAATGAAAGATAAGCAAAAAGCCAGGGCAACCAGTTCTTCGAATCATTAGGTCAAGGCCAACAAGGATCTATTGTCTGTTCTAGAATAAAGCAGGAATTCAATTTGAATGTTTTGTAGTGGCAACATTCATCAATATCATATGGGTACCTGAGTCCTATATCAGGAAGGATGTTATCAGACTGTGAGCACCAACGCTTTCTGGAGAATTAGTCTGGCAGAATACAGAGTATGGAAGTAGAGTGCTGACTGCCCAGGGTAGGGTATAGAGCCAAAATCTACTTTTGTGAAGAAGCTGAAGTGAGCATCAGGGACCTAGGAAGAAGGCAATTGGACAGCCAGGCTGCAGAAGGAGAAAACTGTGGACATAAATAGATGGTTATGTCCAAAGGACTGAGTCTACCCCAGGTCTAGGGACTATTTTCAACCCTCACATTGTTGTGAGGGAAACATCTAACTCATGACCAGGCCATGCTCTTATTGGTGTAGGCCCTTAGAGGCATATCTCTCATTTCTGTGGGGCAAAGCAGGCAGGCAGGAGAACCATTTCTACAACTCTGCTAGAGCGTTGCCTCCCACAAGTCCATGGCTACTAAGTGGATTCTGACTTAAATTATTACTTATACTCTGGAACTGGGCTTCTTCCTTCCTTCAGTTTATATCCATTTCAGTATAGTCTTCTTGATGCAGTCAGACTATTTTTCTAAAGCATTGTTCACTTATGCCAAATTTTTACTCAAAATCCTTCAGTGATTATTCACCTCTTCCTTTTTACAATATTATTACTTCAATATTTTTTATCCTTGTCACTAACAATTCCCTTGCATTTCTTTTGTACTGAAACATTCATTCATTCATTTTTTATTCAATAACATAAACAACTTTCTATATACTGGAAATTATATAGACATAAATTATAAAGATATAAAGATAACAACACAAGGTCTTCATTTTTGAACAATACATAGTCTTAGGAGGAGAAAGACGTAAATAAAAGACCACTACATATTGTTACAAATTCCAAATAGTAGTAAGTAGAGAATACCATGGAGGAAATGAATGCCTTGATCTCCCTAAATGAACATTTTCTTTTCCTTTTTCTTTGAACCTTTGCTGATACTATTTCCTTCTAGACCATAACTCTCACCTCTTATTTGTTTTGATACATTCTATTTCTCTCTCAAATAATTTTTTAAAAATGAAATGTCAGCTTCTCCATGAGACCTTTCTGATTTCTCAAAATCTGATAGAAACTTTCCCATAACACTTTGAACAATTTTTGTGAATTATTCATTGTCTGATAGATGTTTTCCATGTTCTGGGCTTATCTCTATCCCAAATCTTATAGTCCTCAGAATAGGCTTTCAATGTAATTGCTCATATTTTATTCACTGACAGCTGTAGCCATAATTATTTGTATTCAAAAGTTTTTGTATTACAAATTCCTTAAAATAAATTATTGGTATGGTTGCTCAAGATAAAAATGGAATTATGTTATTTTATTATCAGATAATATGAATAAAACTATTGAAGAAATTGAATAAAATGAGTGACGAAAATTCATACCTAAACTTCAAGAACAAAGAAAAGCAAAAATTATTTGAAGCAGAATTTGTTAGTAGTGAGGTCAGGCTGAATTAATCTACCAGGAAAATGAAAAAAAAAAATTGTTTGTTACATAAAATGTTAAAACTGTTTTTGCTATGACCCATCAAATTAATTCTGGGAAATAGCAGGAATTTATTAGGTACAAATTTTATTTTGGCATTTCTTTTGGGATATTTGGTAAGACTTCAGAATGCTCCAAATATCTGGGAAATTTTTCTATGTTGGGAGTACATTTAAAAAACTAAACATACACCACCGTTCTTTCTTTTTTCTTCTTCTTCTTTTCTTTTCTTTTCGTTTTCTTTTTTTTTTTTTTTGAGACAGAATTTTGCTGTGTTGCCCAGGCTAGAGTGCAGTGGCATGATGGTGGCTCACTGCAGCCTTAACATCCTGGGCTCGGGGCTCAGAGGGTCCTTCTACCACAGCCTCCCAAGTAGCTGGGACCACAAGTACATACCACCAGGCCCAGCTAATTTTTTTATTATTTTTTATTTATTTATTTATTTTTTTTGAGACGGAGTCTCGCTCTGTCGCCCAGGCTGGAGTGCAGTGGCCGGATCTCAGCTCACTGCAAGCTCCGCCTCCCGGGTTCACGCCATTCTCCTGCCTCAGCCTCCCGAGTAGCTGGGACTACAGGCGCCCGCCAGGTCGCCCGGCTAGTTTTTTGTATTTTTAGTAGAGACGGGGTTTCACCATGTTAGCCAGGATGGTCTTGATCTCCTGACCTCGTGATCCGCCCGTCTCGGCCTCCCAAAGTGCTGGGATTACAGGCTTGAGCCACCGCG